>NC_083571.1:35340942-35575942 GCF_027579695.1 Neoarius graeffei
ACAAAAACAAACTTTAGTTTCATTTTCTTAATAACCAACAATAATTATTAACCCACATTTGTAAAGGTTGAAATGAAATATAATAGCCTATTAAATAAAATAGTCCTTTTATTACAAATAAAAAGGTAATGATAAATATTCCTTTTCTTAATCAACTTTTATGACCATTTGTACTTCTTCCGTTTGCTTCTCTTTTCTTTATCTTTCAACAGTCTGTAAAGAGAGAGAGAGAGAGAGAGAGAGAGAGAGAGAGAGTGCTCTGATTTCTTGTTCAGTCTATTTGTACAGAATCACACAACAGCTCTTTCCCATTTTAGATGTTTGTTTGTTGTGTGTTTTCGCAGTATTAGAGCTGTGTTACTTCCGCCTACGCTGACGTCACGTGTATTCCCTATTGCTATTGTATGTTATTGCACCCTCTGCTGTCTAAACAACACAATTACAGCAAGGAAAAACTAAGGGCTTAAGCAGCCTGATGATGATAATAATCATTCATTTTTTATTTCATCGATTCAAATTGTAATAAATTTGTATCACGATTTATTGTTGCACAATATATCGTTACATGCCTAGTTAATGTATACTACAAATAAAAACATGTCTGTGAAGATTCTCAGTCATCCAGGTCAGAGTAAACTGTGGGTGGTAAAAGAGAGCAACTGGACTTGCTTGAAGATTCTTGAAGAAGTTTCACCTCTCATCCGAAAGCCTTCTTCAGTTCTGTCTGACTAATAGGGAGTATCAGGTATTTATCCTCTCATGGATGAAAAGCAATCCTAAGGTGTCATTGAGTCATCCTGTTGGTATGGGTCACTGGGGGCTGGGTGTGAACGGTCTAGAGCAGACCTGGGCATTTTATGGCCCACAGGCCGCACCCGGCCCTTTGGTTCATTCTGACTGGCCCGCGTAAGGTTAATTAGAAATTACAAAATAAACGTATTTTCTAATTTTACCTCATGCATGGACTGAATGTGCATTGCTTTTATTTTGAAGTTGTGTTCAACAAAAACGCAATGCGCGCGACATGAACATGACATGAAATCCCACGAAACCTAATCCCGCAATAACTACTTCCGTAATTTGTCCAGACCAACCACAAACTTGTACGTCATCCTTCAAACGGTCCAGCCAATCACATAGTGTGACGTCACCAGCAGGCGCCGGAGCCCGAGCCGATCAGTAGATCTGATACCTACACCGAATCGACATGGCATCATTATTATAATATGATGTATCTTGCTTGATATGTGGAGTAGAAAGACAATATTGTGATGTCTTTATTGTGTTTTGGGGTGAATGTGACTGAAAAAAAATGGTACAAACGTTCACATTTTGTTAACCATTGTTTTGGGAAATTTGATTGAATAAATGACATTTTTTTGTAAGGCAACCTCGATTTTTCCATACTCTTACCAGTCTTAGCAGCTTGTAAAAACAATGTTATTTACTGATTTATATAAAGAAATACAATTAATATTATGCAGAATTTAGTTCAGCCTTTTGGTCCGGCCCTCCACAAAATTTTCTGTTTCTCATGTGGCCCCCATGGAAAAAATAATTGCCCACCCCTGACCTAGAGAGTCGTTGGGGTGATCAATGGGTTGTTGGTTCTCTCTGTCCTCCTGTGAGTCACTGAAAACGGCTGGGTTTTGGTGTGCATTCAGTTGTCTGGGAAGTGTGCCAAGGACTGCATTGTAGGTGGCTGATAAATGGTGTCTTAGACCACCACCTCTCTTCAGTGATGGCCATTCCAGGTTGACAAAAATGGCTTCTTTAACTCCTCGCTCATACCAACAATCCTCTGTGGCTAAAATGTGTACGTTGCAATCCTGAAATGAGTGTCCTTTGTTGTTAAGATGAAGATAGACAGCAGAGTCTTGGCCTGAGGAACTGGCTCTCCTGTGTTGAGCCATGTGCCTGTGAAGCAGTTGCTTTGTTTCCCCAATATATGAGTCCGTGCATTCTTCACTGTACTGAATTGCATACACTGCGTTGTCCTGTTTGTGTCTGGGTATTCTGTCCTTAGGGTGGACCAGTTTCTGCTTTAGGGTGTTACTGGGTCTGAAATGTACCGGAATGTTGTGTTTGTAAAAGATCCTCCCGAGTTTCTCAGATAGACCAGAAATGTAGGGAATGACAATGTTCTTGCATTTGTTCCTGTTATCTTCCTTGTCTGTTATGTTCCTTTTTCTGCTCTTGAAGAAAGCCCAGTTGGGATACCCACAGTTCTGAAGCGCTTTCTTGATGTGATTTTGCTCTCTCTCTTTTCCCTCTACCATTGTAGGAATGTTCTGAGCCCTGTGTTGCAAGGTCCTAAGGACCCCCAATTTGTGTTCCAGTGGGTGGTGTGAGTTGAAGAGTAGGTACTGGTCTGTATGTGGGTTTCTGGTAGACCTCAATGCTAAGGCTTCTGTCTTGTCTAATGTGTAAATCACAATCCAAGAAGGCTAGATTATTTCTACTGACGTCCTCCCGAGTGAAATTGATGTTGCTATCTACTGCACTGATGTGCTTAGAGAAGGCTTCCACCTCATGGGTTTTGATTTTAACCCAGGTGTTATCCACATATCTGAACCAGTGGCTGGGAGCAACTCCTGAAAAAGTGGTCAAAGCTTTATGTTCCACTTCCTCCATGTATAGATTGGCCACAATAGGGGACAGTGGTGAGCCCATGGCGCATCCATGCTTCTGTCTGTAGAAACTTTCATTAAACTGGAAATAGGTGGTGGTCAGGCAGAGGTCAAGCAGGGTGCAAATCTGTTTTGTGGTGAGGTTCGTTCTATCTATAACAAGATTTTGCTACTAAAGTTGCAGACCTCAAACTAGACTCAGATGAAACCATGGTTTCCTACGATGTCACTTCTCTATTCACCTGCATTCCCACCACAGAAGCAGTCGAATCTGTTAGAAAATGACTCCTTCAAGACAGCACTTTACTGGATAGAATGAACCTCACCATGGAACAGATTTGCACCCTGCTTGACCTCTGCCTGACCACCACCTATTTCCAGTTTAATGAAAGTTTCTACAGACAGAAGCATGGATGCGCCATGGGCTCACCGCTGTCCCCTATTGTGGCCAATCTATACATGGAGGAAGTGGAATATAAAGCTTTGACCACTTTTTCAGGAGTTGCTCCCAGTCACTGGTTCAGATACATGGATGATACCTGGTTTAAAATCAAAACCCATGAGGTGGAAGCCTTCTCTAAGCACATCAATGCAGTGGATAGCAACATCAATTTCACTTGGGAGGACATCAGTGGGAATAATCTAGCCTTCTTGGATTGTGATGTACACATTAGACAAGACAGAAGCCTTAGCATCGAGGTCTACCGGAAACCCACACACAGACCAGTACCTACTCTTCGACTCACACCACTCACTGGAACACAAATTGGGGGGTCATTAGGACCTTGCAACACAGGGCTTAGAACATTCCTACAACGGTAGAGGGAAAAGAGAAAGAGCAAAATCACATCAAGAAAGCGCTTCAGAACTGTGGGTATCCCAACTGGGCTTTCTTCAAGAGCAAAAAAAGGAACATAATGGACAAGGAAGATAACAGGACCAAACACAAGAACATTGTCATTCCCTACATTTCTGGTCTATCTGAGAAACTCAGGAGGATCTTTTACAAACACAACATTCCGGTACATTTCAGACCCAGTAACACCCTGAAGCAGAAACTGGTCCACCCTAAGGACAGAATACCCAGACACAAACAGGACAACATAGTGTATGCAATTCAGTGCAGTGAGGAATGCACAGACTCATATATTGGGGAAACAAAACAACCGCTTCACAGGCGCATGGCTCAACACAGGAGAGCCAATTCCTCAGGCCAAGACTCTGCTGTCTATCTTCATTTTAACAACAAAGGACACTCATTTCAGGATTGCAACGTACGCATTTTAGCCACAGAGGATTGTTGGTATGAGCGAGGAGTTAAAGAAGCCATTTTTGTCAACCTGGAATGGCCATCACTGAAGAGTGGTGGTGGTCTAAGACACCATTTATCAGCCACCTACAATGCAGTCCTTGGCACACTTCCCAGACAACTGAATGCACACCAAAACCCAGCTGTTTTCAGTGACTCACAGGAGGACAGAGAGAACCAACAACCCACTGATCACCCCAATGACTCTCTAGGCCGTTCACACCCAGCCCCCAGTGACCCACACCAACAGGATGACTCAACAACACCTTAGGATTGCTTTTCATCCATGAGAGGATAAATACCTGATACTCCCTATCAATCAGACAGAACTGAAGAAGCCTTTCGGATGAGAGGTGAAACGTCTTCAAGAATCTTCAAGCAAGTCCAGTGGCTCTCTTTTACCACCCACAGTGTACAAATAAAAACATGTCTTATGTTAATGTTGAAGGATGAAAAGCACCAGAGCTGATGTCAGGTGTCTGATGAAGAGGAGTTAGAGGATAACGCAGATGAAGGATTTGCTGCTTGAATTATTCACAGGACAATATCACAGCAGAGAAAATCAAGCAGCTGCACAGACTTGGAAGTAAACTAAAAAGGGATGTGTTTGTATCTGAGAATGTGTGCAACACACGCTAAAGCAATCTGGGGAAAGCTGATGGTGTCTCTCAAAATGTTCTTTGGACAAAACAATAATCCGATCACCCACACAACGAAGACTGTAGTAACCAGAGATGGCTGGACATCTGAGACAACTTACAATGATCCATGAACACTGTTGCTGGGCCTTTTTTAAAGTAGTTTTTAAAATTTATTTATTTATTTATTTATTTATTTATTTTTAGAGTGTGCATTTATTCACAATGTGAAAGCTCAGGGAAAAAAATTCCGGAAAAAAGTCACTTTTTTGCTGCGTTCGGTGTGAAAGCATGAGTGTGTAATTAAACAGTGTTTGAACTTTAAAACCTCGCTGTATGTCACACATCGACATGTTTGCTGCTCGTTTCCATTTTACCGAACGTCTCGTTTCCATGGTGATCACCTCTGAAACGTATTTGCTTTTTCTGTGCAAACGTTTGATCTGATCTTCAGGGATAAAAAGGTGATAACTTTTTCTTTATTTAACAAAACCATGCCTTGTTGAATTGATCCCAAGCTTTCAGTGATATTCTTTTCACTCATGCTGTTGTCAGAATTAAAGATCTGACGTGTGTGTGTGTGTGTGTGTGTGTGTGTGTGTGTGTTGGGGGGGTGGGGGGATCGAAAAAAAATGACATGGAAACACTGGATTATTGGCACCTGTTTTTATTTATTTTATCAATCAGATTTTAGTGCATCCACAAATTCTGAGTTGAATTTTAATTCTGTAATATAATATCCGAGTCACACTATTTAAGCTAACAAGCTCCCTAAAAACAGCGCTAGCTACAGAGTTAGCTTTGCTAACATTAGCTTTCCAGAATTAGCTAGCCAACATGCTAGCAAGCTAACATTACTGTAGGTTAACTATTATTGTCTAATCAAAACGTTTGCGAAGAAAAGTGCGAATGCTGTGGTGTGGTGATGTGTGATCACATGATCAAGTGTGCGAATGATCAAAATTAATTCGACTCCGCCCTTGCTGTATCAGTTGCACCCATCAGGATGTACTGTATTTGTTTTTATGATTTGCGAAGTCTTTGATAGTTCCCAAGCGCGGTAGTTTTACAGCTTTCGACCGGGATTTGTGCAAAGATCTTCACAAAAGGAGTGTAAAAGCCCCACCCACTCCCAAAAGCATGAGTGTGAAAACAGCCAATAAACCAGAATTCAGCTGAAACTAAAACAAAGAAATTAAAGGAGAACTGAAGGCAAATTTTTTATTATCAAAATTCTATTTATCTCATTTTATAAAATGTAGGAATGCATTTCTGACAGCTATTTTGTCACTGCTATAGCAAGTTATGAGTGTTTGAAATATGCCATGTAATATATCAGTCCATATGTCAAAGCAATGGACATAAACGAGATTCGCTGAAACCTGTGCGAGACATCGTAGGACGGAAGTAAAACATACAGCAGAAATCAAAGTGACCAACATCTGCTAATGTTGTCAAAAGATGCGCATGCCCTCTTTCGAATGCTGATGTAATCAAGCTGGAAGTTTTCCCTGTGTATGAAATTGCTCCTTACTCACTATATAGGGTAGCCTTTCTCAACTGGGGTGCCGTCTGGCTTTGTTAGGGGTGCTGTCAAAAAATTATGTATTCTAACATTGAAATAAATAAAATGAATTAAAATTCCAAAAAACAATAGTTACACTAATGCAGATCATCGCTGCTTCATGCATCATCAAAATTTGTCTCACGGCCCCCTTTCCCATGTCACAACATCACTGCCGGGGTCAGCGTATGGTCAGCATGACTGCGTATATTTTATATGGGGGTGCCTTGAGAATTTGCATACTTCTGAAGGGTGCCATGACTGAAAAAAGGTTGAGAAACACTGATATAGGGCACTATATAGTGGGGATGCCATTTTGTAGTGCTGTCTGAAACCTTAGTGAGGATTATGTGGGAAATGCGCTCAGTATAATATGTATTTATCACAAAAATGCATGCATGTATTTATTATTTTGAAAACCCACCAGTCGCCTGATCTGGCATGTTTTAATTGCGCGACAGTAATGACATAAATACCAGCACAACGGACTAGTCCTTATCCTGTCGTCTTTCCAACTCTTCTCTACTCCATGTTGGTTCGAAGTCGTAATCAGTAATGAAGCTGGCAAATCTCGAAATTAATCTAAATTGGAACGATATGGCGATCTGGCTGCTGTGTAAACAGTTTTCAAAATGGCAGCGCTGACACTTCACATTTGAAGTCTCGCACAAGTCTTGTGAAAATCGTGCAGATAAGCAACGCCTGCCGTGGACCATACGAAACTACATTCAGCATGGCTAAAACCCGAAAAAGCAGATAAGTGTAATACAATATGCCAGTACGAGTCATGATATAAGGTTAATAAAACTGAAAATGTAATTGAATAACACGTTAATTAAGGAGTAAAGCAAGTTTAAAAATGACTTCAGTTCCCCTTTAAGAAAACATGGTTGGGATTTGAGCTCACAACCTTCAGGTCATCTGCAGAGAACCACAACAACTGAGCTAATGCTAAATCATGTGTGTAAGAGCTGAGGAGGAGAAAAACACTGAGATTGCAGTCCCAGTATACCATTCTATACCATTCCAGACTCTCTCTCTCTCTCTCTCTCTCTCTCTCTCTCTCTCAAACCTTCCATCAGATCCTTATTAAAAAATGGCACCACTTGGATGTGTTTGATCTCAAATTGCCAGAAGACAAACTCCTTCCTCTCATTCTCTGTGTAATCATCCTTCATTGAGAGAGAAAGAGAGAGAGAGAGAAAAAGAAAGAAAAGGAGAAAGGAGAAACAAACAGCTTCCCTGAAGACGTTCATTAAATTCTCATTGGCTCTGAGGGAACACAGATTTCTGGCCACTTTATGGCTTTTTAAGCTTTTAGCAAAGTCATGTGTTTCCCCAGGAGAGTCTCTCTCTCTCTCTCTCTCTCTCTCTCTCTCTCTCTCATTATACAGAATGTATATGAATCTGAGCATAAGTGGGAGGGATGAGTAAAGCAGAAGGAGTAACGGCGCCATCAGGTTCCTTTAAAAACTGTGTCAGAATTTTAATTGCTAAAGCGATTTAAATATTTAAACGCATTTGAATATAAAAGTGTTATATATTATATAACGTTAAAGACAGACCGATCAACACAGAGCGGTAAAACTACACCACTTTGGTGAGGAATGAAAATAACAAGACAGATCATATCATAAACCTTCCATCAGTTGGAGAAATGTGATCTTATCTCCATGTGGTTCTGTTCAAGGAAAATAATCAACGATGTGCTGGTGTGATGAGGCAGAGACTGCCACAAAGTCGATTGTCTTTTGCAATAACAACATGACACTGCAGTTTACCAACAATTATCATTATTTATTTATTTATTTATTTATTAAACAGTAAGTTATAATTTTTATCAATTTATAGCTACATTTAATGTCATGGAGTGTAACAATATCAGAATTAATCTCTGATACAAGCTTCCCCCCCCCCAAAAAAAAAAGTACATTTATTGGATGCTGGCCAGAGGAAGTCCTGGAAAATGTTAGTACATATTTTTTTAAATTGTATATTTAAGTTAAAAATAAACCATGCTGTCATTTATGAAGGTTTACAT
This sequence comes from Neoarius graeffei, assembly GCF_027579695.1. Classification (NCBI taxonomy): domain Eukaryota; kingdom Metazoa; phylum Chordata; class Actinopteri; order Siluriformes; family Ariidae; genus Neoarius; species Neoarius graeffei. The sequence continues at coordinate 35,349,125 of NC_083571.1, forward strand.
TTTATTTTTTACAAAATAAAACCAACATTTCTTGTGTAATATTTTTCATTTTTAAATGATGGGATGTTTCCATTCGAGTTAGCGTGGTTTATAAAGGACGAAAGCTTTCCAGGGGTTGCTCCAAGTGGGCGGAGCTTAAAGCCTTGCTCAAATTTTCAATTTTTCAATCTGGGGAGTGAAAGAGCTGTCATTACCGGTTACCTTACACGCTAAAAGTTCACCCTAAAATCGAATGATATGAAAATACAAGAATTAAACCCTACTCATGCTAGCAAACAGGTTTGCAATTACCATGAGAATCCTAAACCTAAAATAAATCTGAGGGTCATGATGAAGAGCAAGAAAATCATAGCATTTATTGTTTTCCATCAGAGGGTGCGTCTGATTGCAGCAGTTAATTACAGCGGAAGCCATTGCGGGCTTGTTCCAGCAGGCTCGCTCGGTAATAACCCCGATTCGCTCTCTTCATTTGATGGAGATGTTTATGTATTTTTACACAGAGCAATTGGCCACAATCCGTGTTTTTTTTCCCGCTCACCCGAAACGAATAACGGCGGGTTAATTACACGCCGAGTCGTCGTTTCATTTATTCATCAGTGCACAGCATCGGGTTTTAATCTTCCTCTTGCTGGATGAGGAGGAGAAAATAAACAAAATTGGAGTAAATTTACTGTGGTAACGATGAAGATGTGTGTGTGTGTATGTGTGTGTGTGTGTGTGCATCACAATTAAAAAAATGCTATGTTAGTTTGCTAACAAGTTAACATGTCAGCTCGCTAAGAAGGAGATTATCAATCTGAAGGTGAAGGTGAATATGTTTCAATGATAGCATGCCAAGTGTGCTAGGTTAATCAGGTTGAAAACTGGTCAACAGGAAGCGGGAAGAAAATGCAAATACAGGCCAAGGAGGATTATGGGTGGAGCTGAAGTTCACCTTCATAAACAGGAAGTAAATTCTTTACTGAAACATAACACTGAGTAAAGTCTGGCTGTATGCAGATAAAAGCTCAGCGATACACAGCCTGACATATGACCAGTGATACTGTGTGTGTGTGTGTGTGTGTGTGTGTGTGTAGCTGTTCTTACTCAGGATTCCTATCTGCTGGAGCTGATAAGAGAAAGACTGCTGAGAGAGAGAGAGAGAGAGAGAGAGAGAGAGAGATGTGGTGGTGTGTGAGACATGGCCCAGCTCATAAATAAATCCATCCACACATTTTATCAGTGCGCATGCCACAGGGCATAGCATAGCACACACACACACACACACACAAGGTACTGCAACAGCAAGCACAGCACAGCCGCTAGCTTCAGTATGAGCTCCGCTACACCACATGACTGTTATTACTCCGTTGCTATTTGTGGACATTATGCGAGCCTCAGCTGGGAGCCGATTTACATCCTCATGTATCACCGCAATCCATCTACCGATTAGTGACGACTCAGCAAAATGTCTCTGCTGGCCAGATGTTCTTTAGCAACACTGTTAAACAGAGAGAGAGAGAGAGAGAGAGAGAGAGAGAGAAACACAAACGTCCTCTGAAAGTTTTCATTGTTACAACACAGCACTGTAGAGTTCTCTCTTCTGATTGGTCAAAGTTCAAAATACAGTACTGAACCATCGTATCACTGTTCAGTCCGTTTCACACATTCAGAAGAAACTCAAATCATAATAAAATCACATTTCTTTTTACAAATGTTAAAATGAGGTTAATTTATATCGGATAAATTTGCACTTTCTCTGAGATTTTATTTTTATTTTTAGCAATACTGCCTTTAATTACATGGTATGAAGACCACTGTAGGTATGTATAAATAAATAAATAAATAAATAAATAAAAACTGCTGGGGGATGGGTATAAAAATGGGTGTCCGGTGATGGACAGGGTAAAGGACTGTATAAGAGGGACACTGGATCAGGTATACAGCAAGCTACACAGGCTGTCCGGTTAGAACAGGAATTAATGGATGTCCACTCATGAGCAACAGTGTAAACCGTGGTTTTACTAGAAAACAGAATAAAATACAAATACAACAAGACATGAGCAATAATATACACACAAGCAATAATGTAAATAATAACAATGATATAAATACAAATACACATCGCATTAAATATATATTAACGCAAATGAATAATAATTATATACAATGTAATACAAACACACAAATGAATACTATATAAGTAAAACAATGTAAAGCCCAATGAATGCTACTTACACCCCATAATAAATAACACAACACACTAGATACTGACTATATACACGATATGTACACAATATGTACAATGTGTACAACGTACACGGAGGATGAGGATAGCTGCCTACAGCAGCTATCATTACCAAGGTGTGTGGTGCAACTGCTTACAGCGAGTCACACCCGCATGAAGACACAGAGTGTGTCGGCTGAATGAAGGGGAGCGTGGCTCCTTTAAGCGCTGCCCCGCGCTGTATTGCGCATAGAAGATTAGAATATGTGGCGCGGTTATGAACTGTACATACCACCACTACACTCCCAACACGGCAATGGCTAATAATGAAATGTGCTCCCGTAACAAACCGTGGTCGAGAAAACAAGCGCTATCATTACATGGCTACTGAACAGAACAGAACAAACACGTAAGAAAATAGACAGACACAGGATGAGAGAAAAAGAGAAGAAATACTCGCTAGCCTTACCGCTACATGTAACAGTTACAGATAGCGAGTACACACATAACACAGTAGCTACGCAACAATAAACAACTTACATTCAAGGACGCACGGAATGCACACACGGCGCAAATGATGGCCGTTGGATCCTGACACGTCCGCGATAGAAAGATAGAAAGCACGAAAGAAATGAAACCGAGGGAGAAAGAGAGAAACGGATCCAAATGTTCACTGATGAGAAGCAGGTGTTGCATGGAGTCCCCGTCTGATGTGTGCTGTGTTTTCTTCGATGTTTGTGCGCATCTTATATAGTCCACGCAGCACAGTGTGATGGACAGTGGCGCCAGGGTGTCTGAAGTTGGCGTGTTGTAACATGCCCTGACAACTAACGAGTTGGGAGCCACTATGTCTGACAAGGGTGCCTGTTTACTACTTTTAAAGGTCAAAATAATTAAGACCTGGCACCGCAATTCTGAACAGCCGCCCCCAACTTTGTGGAACAAAGTTGTGTCCATGATGTCAGGCAGAGGTGTCCTGAGGGAGTGAAGGGAGTCTCACCAGGCGTGAGACTGGGCGTGTGTAGGTCCGGTCCTTGACCTGCACCTGTGCAGTACGTACCCTGCCATCTGCTCCAGGGATGACAGCAGTGACCTTGCCCACAGGCCACAGGGCACGTGGGAGCTGAGGGTCGACAATCATCACGATGCTGTCAACGATGAGGTCCTCCCGGTCTCGTTGCCACTTGGAGCAGGTTTGAAGAGAGGGCAGGTAGTTCCTGATGAACTTAGCCCAGAATTGGTCCGCAAGGGCCTGGCACTGTCTCCACCTGCGCCTGCTCAGGATGTCGGAGTCGGTGTAGACCACTTGTGGTATGGAGGGGTCGTGCCGCCCCATCAGCAGCATGTTTGGAGTGATGGGATCTGGATCTGCGATGTCTGACGAGGTGTAACCCAAGGGCTTGGAGTTGATGATGCTTTCCACCTCGATCAGCACTGTCCTCAACACCTCCTCAGTGACTGTCTGTGCATCGAGTGTAGTGTGTAGGGCAGCTTTGATGGAACGGATCTCCCGTTCCCAGGAACCACCGAAGTGCAGAGCATGTGGAGGATTGAACTTGAAGTCAATCTGTTGACTGGCTAAGTGGGACTGTAGCTCTGGGCTGAGGGCTTTGAACGTCTCCTGCAGTTCAGACTGACCCCCTCTGAAATTGGTGCCTTGGTCGGAGAGCAGCTCATGTGGCTTCCCTCGGCGTGCGATGAAGCGCCGCAGGGCCATCAAGAAAGCATCAGTGTCCATGCTGGTGAGGAGGTCTAGATGCACTGCATGGATTGTCAGGCACTTGAAAACGATGCCCCACCGTTTCTCAGTGCGTCGGCCGATTTTGATGAGGTACGGCCCGAAACAATCCATTCCAGTGGAATAGAAGGCTGGCTTGTGCAAGCGCAAACTTGATGGTGGCAAGTCAGCCATTCTGGGGATCACTGGTGTGCCTCGCCACTTCTGACACTCTGGACAGCTGTGCTGATGTTTCTTGACAGCCGCTCTCCCACGCACGATCCAGTACCGCCGGCGCAGCTCAGCAAACACTCGCTCTGGTCCTGGGTGCGCCAGGTGGCTGTCGAAGTCTCGGATGATGAGCTGGGTGATGGGGTGCTGAGGGTCAAGCAGGATGGGGTGCAGAGTCTCCTCCTCAACCATGTCACACCTGCGCAGACGACCTCCGACCCGGATCAGCTGTGTCTCAGCGTCGTACTCCGGGGACAATGTGAGGATCCTGCTGTCAGTGGAGACTGGCTTCCCCGCTGAGAGCAGGGTGAGGTCTTCGGGGAAGGAGTCACTCTGTGCCTTCCTGAGGAGTGCCATCTCCGCTTGCCTGTAGTCCTCAGCTGTGATGGCGGATGTGGCCGCCCCGTGACGCGCTCTGACTGTGGCCTCCAGCAGCTCTGGATATTGACTGAAGGTCCCTGCATCAGGCAACGCAGGGTCAGAGGTCACGGTGATGTGGCCGCAGAACTGGGACTTCCGCAGCTCGGTGGCGTCCTGCAGCAGCTCCACTGATGGTGACGGTGCACTGATGAACAGGCACACTGGGGTGGAAGACCGATGCTTGACAGCCTTGGCGGGGCCTTGAAGTGTCCACCCAAGGCGTGTCTTCAGGGCAATGGGTCCACCTGGTGGGCCTATGTGCACAGGCTCGATGGGGATGAGGAGGTCTGGGTAGTCAGACCCAATGAGGAGCAGCGGACGGGCCTGAGTAAAGGAGTGAAGAGGCAGCCCTCTGAGGTGGCGGTAGGTCTTTTGGAGAGCCTCAACTGGGTGTGAATGAGGGGACAGTCCCAGTTCGGGTGATGTGAAAGCCCTCTGTATCTTGTACCGCTGCTGCGGTTGACTGAGGGATGACACAGAGAAGGACACTGACCTCCCCGGCACCGTTCTGATGTCATGACGGATGGTGCGGAGGGCCAGGTTCTCACTCTGTCCTTTGAGGCCAAGCTGCTGCGCTGCTTGGGGGAGGAGCATGGTGCGCTCTGACCCGTCATCGAGGATGGCGTAGGTCTCCATCTTCTTGCCCCTGTGATGAAGGAGCACCTTCACCATCTTCAGCAGCACACAACTACCTCTCCGTGCTGGGTCGAGGTAGTAGGTAGATGGCTGGCTGGGTGAAGACAGTGTCGCAGTCTCCGGCCTGCTTTGTGCATTCACCTCATGCAGTACCTCGAGGTGCAGGCGATTGCACTTCGGGCACCGTGCCTTGAGGTAGCACTGAGCTGCTTGATGGTCGTGTCCACACCTCCAGCACTTCTTCCCGGTCTTGATCCACTGGAGCCTTGGTTCCAGTGACATACTCTTGAACGCAGTGCACTGGTTGAAGTAGTGCTCCGTGCTGTTGCAGAAGGGGCAGTACTTCTTTGGAGGCTCCACCTTGGCGGGTGTGCGTGGAGCTGACTTTGATGGCTGCTGAGCTGACTTGGCTGGGGGGTCTACCAGCAGGACCGTGGTGGAGCGTGTGGCTGCCGGCTGCTTGCCTCTGGTGCTCCGCTGCCGCTCTGCCTGGCTCGCTGTTGCCTTTGGCGGGTCGTTGGTCTCGTCCAGCTGCACACCCACCTCGTGCTGTAACCATGCGGCGAAGTCCAGGAGTGTGGGGACAGGCACACGGTCTGGGTCGATGTACCGCCTGAAGGCAGTACGCAGCTCGTGAGGCAGCTTGGGCAGCAACCGAGACACATGCGAACCACACCGTAGCTCAAGCTGTTCCTGGGTCCCCATCTTATCCAGCATCCCCACCAAGGACTGCACCTTCAGGGCGAAGTTCCTGAAGCCTCTCTGGTCACCGCTCCTGACAGGGGGCTCAGCCAGGACCTGGTTGATCTGCCTGAGTGCCAGTTTGCGGGGCTGCCCAAAGAGCTTCGTGAGGGCTGCCATCGTATCACTGTAGGGATAGCTGCTGTGGCAGTAAGCATCCGCTACCAGGACAGCATCCTCTAGCTTCAGGTGGTCCAGCAGGATCTGATATTTGAAGCGCTCTGTCGCGTCGGGTGGTAGGACGTTGTCGAGCGCCAGCTGCATCCTGTTGAACTGCCGTGGGTCGTCCTCGGTGAACGCTGGGATTCTCATCTTGGGCCCACGGTAGGTCAGCTCCTGAGGGGGAAGAGATGTCAGTCGCTGTGGGACAGGTGACAGCCTGTGATGATCTGGTGCCACTGCCCTCTGACCGGCCGACACCGGTGATGACGTCCGCTGTCTCTGAGCAGACGAAGGGCGCCGTGGGCTGAATGGCGCTGAGTACTGTGGGGTGGCAGGAAAGGGTGAGGATGACGTGAATGAGTGACCCCGTGGCAGATTCATGCTCCTCAGGTGCTCTGTCAGCTCTGCCATCAGTGGTGTTGGCAGATGGGGAGCTCCTCCGTGTGGCGGTGTGGACGTCGCTGCCTCAGCTCTTGCGATGTGTGGCCGAGGTAGAGGTGACGACTGCTCTGCCACCGGGGCGCGGCGATGTCCACTGGTTGAGTCGGCAGGGCTGTATGTTCTGTCATGCTGCAGTGGTGATGATAAGACTGCTGGGGGGGTTCCAGGCGTGACGGCTGGAACCTGGATGTCCCTCGCTGGAGTGCGTGGAGGTGATGCATAGTGTTGTTGCAACAGGTACTGCACATCCCGCTGCAGCTGCCGATTGTCCCGCTGCAGTTGCTGATTGTCCTCCCGTATCTGCTGAAGGGCGAGGAGGATAGCTGCTGACGTGTCCAGGGGAGTCTGCCCAGCAGGGGGAGTGTGTGATGGATCCCGGGGCCTGCTGTCTCCCACGTGGGAAGAATCATCCTGGGTGTGTGCGCCGTCCTGTGGCAGCCGTCGCTGAGCCTGGGTCACCACGTAGTCATCCAGGTGCCTGGGGTGGTGGGGCTCACGGCGAGGACGGGCACTGCCCTCATGAGTGGACATCCTGACTGTGTAGAACGCTGTATCCGGCTCGAAGGACCATATAAAAATGGGTGTCCGGTGATGGACAGGGTAAAGGACTGTATAAGAGGGACACTGGATCAGGTATACAGCAAGCTACACAGGCTGTCCGGTTAGAACAGGAATTAATGGATGTCCACTCATGAGCAACAGTGTAAACCGTGGTTTTACTAGAAAACAGAATAAAATACAAATACAACAAGACATGAGCAATAATATACACACAAGCAATAATGTAAATAATAACAATGATATAAATACAAATACACATCGCATTAAATATATATTAACGCAAATGAATAATAATTATATACAATGTAATACAAACACACAAATGAATACTATATAAGTAAAACAATGTAAAGCCCAATGAATGCTACTTACACCCCATAATAAATAACACAACACACTAGATACTGACTATATACACGATATGTACACAATATGTACAATGTGTACAACGTACACGGAGGATGAGGATAGCTGCCTACAGCAGCTATCATTACCAAGGTGTGTGGTGCAACTGCTTACAGCGAGTCACACCCGCATGAAGACACAGAGTGTGTCGGCTGAATGAAGGGGAGCGTGGCTCCTTTAAGCGCTGCCCCGCGCTGTATTGCGCATAGAAGATTAGAATATGTGGCGCGGTTATGAACTGTACATACCACCACTACACTCCCAACACGGCAATGGCTAATAATGAAATGTGCTCCCGTAACAAACCGTGGTCGAGAAAACAAGCGCTATCATTACATGGCTACTGAACAGAACAGAACAAACACGTAAGAAAATAGACAGACACAGGATGAGAGAAAAAGAGAAGAAATACTCGCTAGCCTTACCGCTACATGTAACAGTTACAGATAGCGAGTACACACATAACACAGTAGCTACGCAACAATAAACAACTTACATTCAAGGACGCACGGAATGCACACACGGCGCAAATGATGGCCGTTGGATCCTGACACGTCCGCGATAGAAAGATAGAAAGCACGAAAGAAATGAAACCGAGGGAGAAAGAGAGAAACGGATCCAAATGTTCACTGATGAGAAGCAGGTGTTGCATGGAGTCCCCGTCTGATGTGTGCTGTGTTTTCTTCGATGTTTGTGCGCATCTTATATAGTCCACGCAGCACAGTGTGATGGACAGTGGCGCCAGGGTGTCTGAAGTTGGCGTGTTGTAACATGCCCTGACAACTAACGAGTTGGGAGCCACTATGTCTGACAAGGGTGCCTGTTTACTACTTTTAAAGGTCAAAATAATTAAGACCTGGCACCGCAATTCTGAACAATGGGGTAAAATTCCAAGGGGGGGGGAGAAAAAAAAGTCGTAAATTTACAAGAAAAAACTTGGATGCTCTTGAGCCAATCCCATGCTCCCTGGCTGCAGTGCATTCTGAGAAATGTAGTTGAAAATATTTTAATCAGGTCAAGTCCATTTTATTAGGATTTCACTTTTGACAATAATGTCACAAAGCAGCTTTCCAGAAATATATACATTCTGGATATAAAATGCTGAACATATGAATTGATAAATTTATCCCTGATGAGGATCCTGAGGTGACAGTGGTGAGGAAAATCTCAGCGACAACAACAAGGAAGAAACACAGACAGGAACCAAACACATCTGGGTGAGAACAGGTTTATTCTTTGATATTGAAAATTGGAGGAAAGGCTGTATCCTACAAAATAGTAGGGGGGAAAAACAAACACTATTGAGTATTTTCTTGCAAATTTGCAACTTTAATCTTGGAAATTCTGATTTTTTTCTTGGAAAATTACCCTCCTCCCTCAGCGCCGTTATTTATTTATGTATTTATTTATACCTACAATGACCTTAAAACTCTGTTGTAAATTACAGACACTCAAGGTGACTGATATTCAGCTTTTTCTAGGTGAAATGTTCCCATCTTTTCCTCCAAGCTGGTCATTTACAGTTTAAAACCTGCTTCCTGTTTTAATGGAACATCATCTGAACTAAAGAATCAGGATCTTGAACAGATTTGTAAGCGCTGACCCCAGACCCCATGGACGTCCATTACCGAGTTTCATTTGGCTCTCACTATTGCCTTAATGCCTTAATCTCCGAACCATACATCTGTTTTTGGTGTTTATTCAGTTAACACCACAAGACCAGTCTACATCCTCATCCTCCATCTAGACATCAGCAGGTGAAATACCCACAGTCCTGGGATTTAAACAGACCACAAGGACTCTTAATGCTAAAGTATAACATGAGACACATTAAATAAGGTGATGCTGAAGTGTTTATGATGTTTGTTGTGTGGTGCTGTATTTCAACAAGGGATAATCCTCTACTGGAAGTAGTTGAGACATCAGTGGAAACTCTGATATCTGAAAATGCAATGCAGCTACAATCCCTTGCAAAAGTATTCATGCTTCTTGGTGTTTGTTCTGTTTTGTCGCATTACAAGCTGGAATTAAAATGAATTTTTGGGCATTTAGCACCATTTGATTTACACAACATGCCTACCACTTTAAAGTGGCAAATTGTTGTTTTATTGTGAGACAAACAATAATTAAGATGAAAAAACAGAAATCTGAAGTGTACATAGGTATTCAGCACCCCAAAGTCAATACTTTGTAGAGCCACCTTTTGCTCTAATTACAGCTGCAAGTCTCTTGGGGTATGTCTCTATTAGTTTAGCACATCTAGTCACTAGGATATTTGCCCATTCCTCAAGGCAAAACTGCTCCAACTCCTTCAAGTTAGATACATTGGTGTACAGCAATTTTCAAGTTATGCCACAGATTCTCTCAGTTGGATTGAGGTCTGGGCTTTGATTAGGTAATTCCAAGACATTTAAATGTCTCCCTTTAAACCACTCCAGTGTAGCTTTAGCAGTAGGTTTAGGGTCATTGTCCTGCTGGAATGTGAATGTTCATCCCAGTCTCAAACCTCTGGCTGACTCAAACAGGTTTTCCTCCAGAATTGCCCTGTATTTAGTGCCATCCATCTTTCCTTCAGTCCTGGCCAGCTTTCCTGTTCCTGCAGATGAAAAATATCCCCACAGCATGATGCTGCCACCACCATGCTTCATTGTAGGAATGGTGTTCTCAGGGTGTTGGGTTTGCGCCAACCATAGCATTTCCCATGATGCCCAAAAAGATCAAGTTTAGTCTCATTTGACCAGAGAATCTTCTTCCATGTGTTTGGGGAGTCTGCCACACGCTGTTGGGCAAACTCCAAAGGTGTTTTCTTATTTTTTTCTTCAAGCAATGGCTTTTTTCTGGCCACTCTTCCATAAAGCCCCACTCTGTGGAATGTATGGCTTAAAGTGGTCCTGTGGACAGATACTACCATCTCTTCTGTGGATCTTTGCAGCTCCTTCAGTGTTATCTTTGGTGTCTTTGTTGCATCTCTGATTAATGCCCTCCTTGCCCGATCTGTGAGTTTTGGTGGGTGGCCTTCTCTTGCCAGGTTTGTAGTGGTGCCATATTCTTTCTATTTTGCTCTAATGGATTTAATGGTGCTCCCTGGGATATTCAGAGTTTGGGATATTTTTTATAACCCAACCCTGATCTATACTTCTTCACAACTTTGACTCTGACCTGTTTGGAGGCTCCTTGGTTTTCATGTTGCTTGCTTAGTAGTGTTGCAGAGTCAGGGTCCTTCCAGAACAGGTTGATTTATACAGACATCATGTGACAGATCATGTGACACTTTGATTGCACACATGTGGATCTTAATCAACTAATTATGTGACTTATGAAGTTAATTAGTTGGAGCAGCTCTTATTTAGGGGTTTCATACGAAAGGGGGTGAATACCTATGCACACTCCAGATTTCATTTTTTTCATCTTAATTATTGTTTGTGTCACAATAAAACAATAATTTGCACCTTTAAAGTGGTAGGCATGTTGTGGAAATCAAATGGTGCTAACCCACCAATAATCCATTTTAATTCCATCTTGTAATGCAACAAAACAGAACAAAGACCAAGGGAGCTGAATACATTTGCAAGACACTGTTCACAGTGCTGGGTTATGGCTCAACTAGTTAGTGATCTATGAGAAGCAGATATTAGCATGAAAGTGGACTGTGAATAGAGAGCACCGATGAGGACAGGGGAAGATTAAAGTGCCGCTGCATCGCTTTCTTTAGGTAGAGATGAAGCAAGGGTGAAACCGAACTTGTGCCACTGTATCAGCAGGTAGAAACTGCAAATGTAGATGAAAGATCTCGTCTCGTCTCGTCTTCTTCTGCTTATCCAGGACCGGGTCGCGGAGGCAGCAGTCTAAGCATGGAAGCCCAAACTTCCCTTTCCCCAGACACCTCGGCCAGCTCCTCGGGAAGAACACCGAGGCGTTCCCAGGCCAGCCGAGAGACATAGTCCCTCCAGCGTGTCCTGGGTCTTCCCCGGGGCCTCCTCCTGGGGGGACATGCCTGGAACACCTCCCCAGGGAGGCGTCCAGGAGGCATCCGAAAAAGATGCCCGAGCCACCTCAGCTGGTTCCTCTCGATGTGGAGGAGCAGCGGCTCTACTCCGAGCTCCTCCCGAGTGACTGTGCTTCTCACCCTATCTCTAAGGTAGCGCCCAGCCATCCTGCGAAGGAAACTCATTTCAGCCGCTTGTATCCGCGATCTTGTTCTTTCTGTCATTACCCAAAGCTCATGACCATAGGTGAGAGTCGGAACGTAGATCGACCGGTAAATTGAGAGCTTCGCCTTTTGGCTCAGCTCCTTCTTCACCACGACGGACCGGTAAAGCGACCGCATCACTGCGGAGGCTGCACCGATCCGCCTGTCGATCTCACGCTCCATCCTTCCCTCACTCGTGAACAAGATCCCGAGATACTTAAACTCCTCCACTTGAGGCAGGACTTCTCCACCAACCTGGAGAGGGCAAGCCACCCTTTTCCGGTCGAGAACCATGGCCTCGGACTTGGAGGTGCTGATTCTCATCCCAGCCGCTTCACACTCGACTGCAAACCACCCCAGGGCATGCTGAAGGTCCTGGTTTGAAGAAGCCAACAGGACAACATCATCCGCAAAAAGCAGAGATGAAATCCTGTGGTTCCCAAACAGGATTCCTTCCGGCCCCTGGCTGCGCCTAGAAATTCTCATCTCATCTCATCTCATCTCATTATCTCTAGCCGCTTTATCCTTCTACAGGGTCGCAGGCAAGCTGGAGCCTATCCCAGCTGACTACGGGCGAAAGGCGGGGTACACCCTGGACAAGTCGCCAGGTCATCACAGGGCTGACACATAGACACAGACAACCATTCACACTCACATTCACACCTATGGTCAATTTAGAGTCACCAGTTAACCTAACCTGCATGTCTTTGGACTGTGGGGGAAACCGGAGCACCCGGAGGAAACCCACGCGGACACGGGGAGAACATGCAAACTCCACACAGAAAGGCCCTCGCCGGCCCCGGGGCTCGAACCCAGGACCTTCTTGCTGTGAGGCGACAGCGCTAACCACTACACCACCGTGCCGCCGCCTAGAAATTCTGTCCATAAAAATTATGAACAGAACCGGTGACAAAGGGCAGCCCTGACGGAGTCCAACATGCACTGGGAACAGGTCTGACTTACTGCCGGCAATGCGAACCAGACTCCTGCTCCGTTCGTACAGGGACCGGACAGCCCTTAGCAAAGAGCCCCGAACCCCATACTCCCGAAGCACCCCCCACAGAATACCACGGGGGACACGGTCGAATGCCTTCTCCAGATCCACAAAGCACATGTGGACTGGTTGGGCAAACTCCCATGAAACCTCGAGCACCCTATGAAGGGTATAGAGCTGGTCCAGTGTTCCGCAACCAGTACGAAAACCGCATTGTTCCTCCTGGATCCGAGGTTCGACTATTGGTCGAATTCTCCTCTCCAGTACCCTGGAGTAAACTTTCCCTGGGAGGCTGAGAAGTGTGATTCCCCTATAATTGGAGCACACTCTCCGGTCCCCTTTCTTAAAAAGAGGGACCACCACCCCAGTCTGCCACTCCAGAGGCACTGTCCCCGACCGCCACGCGATGTTGCAGAGGCGTGTCAACCAAGACAGCCCCACAACATCCAGAGACTTGAGATACTCAGGGCGGATCTCATCCACCCCCGGTGCCTTGCCACCGAGGAGCTTGCAAACCACCTCAGTGACTTCGGCTTGGGTAATGGACGAGTCCACCTCTGAGTCATCAGCCTCAGTCTCCTCAGTGGAAGACATGACGGTGGGATTGAGGAGATCCTCAAAGTATTCCTTCCACCGCCCGACAATGTCCCCAGTCGAGGTCAACAGCTCCCCACCCGCACTGTAAACAGTGTTGGCAGAGTACTGCTTCCCCCTCCTGAGGCGCCGGACGGTTTGCCAGAATTTCTTCGAGGCTGACCAATAGTCCTTCTCCATGGCCTCCCCGAACTCCTCCCAGTTCCGAGTTTTTGCCTCTGCAACTGCCCAAGCTGCAGCACGCCTGGCCTGCCGATACCCGTCGGCTGCCTCAGGAGTCCCGGAGGTCAACATGGCCCGATAGGACTCCTTCTTCAGCTTGACGGCATCCCTTACTTCCGGTGTCCACCACCGGGTTCGGGGATTGCCGCCACGACAGGCACCGGAGACCTTGCGGCCACAGCTCCGAACAGCTGCGTCCACAATGGAGGTAGAGAACATGGTCCACTCAGACTCAATGTCCCCCGCCTCCCTCGGAAGCTGGGAAAAGCTCTCCCGGAGGTGGGAGTTAAAGACCTCCCCAACAGAGTGCTCGGCCAGACGTTCCCAGCAGACCCTCACCATACGTTTGGGCCTGCCAGGTCTGTCCAGCTTCCTCCTCCGCCAGCGGATCCAACTCACCACCAGGTGGTGATCAGTTGACAACTCAGCCCCTCTCTTCACCCGAGTGTCCAAGACATAGGGTCGGAGATCAGATGACATGACTACAAAGTCGATCATCGACCTCCGACCTAAGGTGTCCTGGTGCCACGTGCACTTATGGACACCCCTATGCTCGAACATGGTGTTCATTATGGACAAACTGTGACTAGCACAGAAGTCCAATAACAAAACACCAATGATGTTAACATCAATGAAAGATGTTAAAAATAAAAGATTAAGATGCAACTCATTCAGAGTGTGATTGACCACAGCAGGTGTATTCCAGAGAAGAACAGACGTCAGGCTGCCTCACAGACCCTTGTCCTGTTTAACTGGCCAAAGCAGAAAGAGACAGAAACGGTGTTACTCATGCACCAAAGGCACATTTTTACTGGTGCATAATGTAACGCACTCAAAAGATGTGACCATTTTTGTGTTTATTTTGGGAATTATTGTTTGTTTATTATTTTTGAGCACTTCCTTTTGCTAGCTAAATGAGAAAAAAAAACACATTTCAGTCATGAAATGAATGCCCAAAGTAATTAATATTACTTTTCTGGAGAGGAGAATCCTCAGATTTGTAGGAAAGAGGAGAGCGGAACCAATGTGTACAGATCCACTGTGCCCGGGTTTTCTAAGGTTGGAGGTTCTGCCCTCTCCCCAGAGGAAAATTGGGGAGAGAAATGTGTGGTTCCGGTCTTCATTCCTCCTGACATTTCATGTGTATTTTACAGGTTGGTACACTGTAAAAAAAAAAATCACAAATAACTACCTCCTAAAGCTAAACTATATGTTTCGCGACCGTAATGAGTCTTGTCAGTAAATCTGAGTGTATTGTAACAAGTTAAAAACTGATCGCAAAAGCTACATGCGATAGCACTCTCAGGGAAATGGCGATTGTTTAACCATGAGCCACAGACCATGTTTACACTTTTATGGGGTTAAAAACACATTATTATTGTCACTGTGTACATTTAAAATAGTGAAATTTTCAATCCTATGGCCCTGAACACAAGTTATTTCTGTTCCATTTAATCTTAAAGATGTAGATTTTCCATTTTGAGAGTTTGACCCAGACTAATATTTGAAGTTGATTGACATTCCCTATGTGACATATTGAGTGTTTTGAGACATAAAAACAGCTTTAGACTGCTTAAAGTATCTTACAACACACATGTATGTTCATTTATGTTTCTCAGTGTATTTATTTGCTACTCAGATAACAACAGTATATGAGGAGTGTAGCTTCTAGCTGAGTTAATTGCACATGGTAGTAGTTCAAAAGTTTGGGGTCACTTTGAAATTTCCTTATTTTTGAAAGAAAAGCATTGTTCTTTTAAATGAAGATCACTTTAAACTAATCAGAAATACACTCTATACATTGCTAATGTGGTAAATGACTATTCTAGCTGCTAATGTCTGGTTTTTGGTGCAATATCTACATAGGTGTATAGAGGCCCATTTCCAGCAACTCTCACTCCAGTGTTCTAATGGTACAATGTCAAGTCAAGTCAAGTTTATTTCTATAGCGCTTTTAACAATAAACACTGTCGCAAAGCAGCTTTACAGAATTTGAACGACTTAAAACATGAGCTAATTTTGTCCCTAATCTATCCCCAATGAGCAAGCCTGTGGTGACGGTGGCAAGGAAAAACTCCCTCAGACGACATGAGGAAGAAACCTCGAGAGGAACCAGACTCAAAAGGGAACCCATCCTCATTTGGGCAACAACAGACAGAATGACTATAACATTAACAGTTTTAACATGAAGACAGTTTCGTTGATGTTATAAACTCTTCATTGATGGAAACTTGAGTGCAAAACTGTTCATGACAACTGCAGTCCTAAAGTTAGCAAGTCAACTGTAGTCCTCAGCCATAAAAGCATTATTGTAAGAGTCCAGAGCATCCTCCAGGTATAACCCTCAACTGTCCTCATGGGGCTGTCCTTCACAGGAGCGATGCGATAAAACTCCGACCAGACACAGGGCACCAGGATGGATCAAGCAGGTCCGAGGGGCAGAAGAGGCCAGCATCTCAATCCCAGGACCAACATGTAACTCAGAGGGACAGATGGGGGATGTGGGGGGGGGGGGAGAAAACACAGGTTGTTAGGTATGCCCTAAAGGAGTGTCACATCCTCATTTCTCAGGTTGGTTTGGACTGTGTGGAAAACCAGGAATCTGTTAGAGGAAGTATAAGGATATAATTATGTACATGTACTAACAAAATACAGAAGCTTGGCTGAAAGGTTAATTTACAAAAATGGTACAAAACTGTTGACATCAAGACTGCTTGTCTGTACTGGAGGTTGCCAAGAAGGACTTCTTAGCAGTTATGGATAAACTGTCTGACGATAGTTCTGACACCCTGGAGTCAGGCGATCACATGCTTGTGTTGTACTATCTCCAGGCTATTGTGATTTTGAAACACCTCCAACAACCAAGTGTGGCGAAGAACATGACTGTGAGTGTTTGTGTTATTTTGGTTTACAATGGTAAATTTCCCCTTGATATAATGTGTTTGCTCATTGCCTCAGAAGGCTAATGGATGATTAGAAAACCCTTGTACAATCATGTTAGCACAGCTGAAAACAGTTGAGCTCTTTAGAGAAGCTATAAAACTGACCTTCCTTTGAGCAGATTGAGTTTCTGGAGCATCACATTTGTGGGGTCGATTAAATGCTCAAAATGGCCAGAAAAATGTCTTGACTATATTTTCTATTCATTTTACAACTTATGGTGGTAAATAAAAGTGTGACTTTTCATGGAAAACACAAAATTGTCTGGGTGACCCAAAACTTTTGAACGGTAGTGTATGTGATCAGCACAGACACTAAGAAGGTGCACTTGAACAAATACTAATGTCACATGTAACTTAGCAATGGTTATTGAGTGTGGTGAACATGATGAGTTAATGGGAAAAAACAACAAAAAACAAACAACCTCCCCCCCCCATACCAATGTACCTTACTGAAACAATGTAAGGACACTAAACCAAACCATGGACATTGGAACAAAGATACATTCACGCACCAGGGAAGATTTCAAATGTTTATTTAATGTTTTCTGACATTTTGTAATAAATGAGAGGAAAATTGGGAAGAGAAACGTGTGGTTCCTGTCTTCATTCCTCCTGACATTTCATGTGTATTTTACAGGGAATTGGAGACTCTGAACCAACAACCTTTTTGTTATTGTTGTTCTAACACTGGGACACATAACAATAACAGCTGCACACTTTTCTTCACGGCTCAATGCACTTAGCAGTGTCAAAGCGAGTTCACGTCGTATTTAAAAACCTGCACTAAATGGGACCAAGACTAATTCCTTTTTGTGGGAAGTGGCCTTTTAAGTGCACAAAATGGCATGATGCTCTTTTGCTCACATGTAAGACAACCTTCATGACCTGTCGCTGAACAAAATCAACAGCTGCCACGTTTAAAAAGTCACACTCATCACGTTTTCAAGCTGCACTGTTATAAAACCTCGAAAAGAGCCAACACATGCATCAAGAAATGACACTGAATGAAGTAATAACCATAGATTGTTTCTAATATTGTGATATTGGTGCAATTGTTTTGCATTAATGCAATTATCAGAATAACTACAACTCATCATCATTTTATTAAGCCAGCATTACACAACTGTTTCCATGGTTACATCAAACAATACCATAAAAACTTTCTTTAATTAAAATTAGTTATTTTACACCATGGTATAAATATCAGTTGATTTATGATCGTTGCCATGGTGACATTGGCAGTTAAGACATCCCATTATACATACATAACTTTTCCTCTTATATCACAACAAGTTGCCAGTGATTACACTTTTTATTTAAGAATGAACAACAGATTGTACTTTTCATCCATTTATAGTTACATTTCATGTTTATAGCACCAATAAACATCCATCCATCCATTATCTGTCGCCGCTTATCCTGTTCTACAGAGTTGCAGGCAAGCTGGAGCCTATCCCAGCTGACTATGGGCAAGAGGCGGGGTACACCCTGGACAAGTCTCCAGGTCATCGCAGGGCTGACACATAGACACAGACAACCATTCACACTCACATTCACACCTACGGTCAATTTAGAGCCACCAATTAGCCTAACCTGCATGTCTTTGGACTGTGGGGGAAACCGGAGCACTGGGAGGAAACCCATGCGGACACGGGGAGAACATGCAAACTCCACACAGAAAGGCCCTCACCAACCGCTGGGCTTGAACCCAGGACCTTCTTGCTGTGAGGCAACAGCGCTAACCACTACACCACCATGCCGCCCACCGATAAACAATCATTCAAAAAAAAAAATGGGGCTCGTCATTTTACAGAGAAACTACAAAGCGTAAACTTAACGTTACAAAGCACTGATACTGGAGACTCCTTCATTAAAATGTTAAGTAAACACTTCCTTACAGAAACCTTACACACATTATTAATCTGTTTACATGGAGAATCTGCTGTACAATTTGGCGTTACCATAGAAACGATTTGCAGCTGTGCTACTCTCAGAGCTCCTGTGAGAAAAAAAAATACCAACACCTTAAACCCAATCAGAATCCAGACTTCAGCAGCACTGCGGTATAACGGTATAAACATTGTTACTGTCAGACTGAAAAAAAGATGGATTTGTAGAGAACATGAGCAGAAAACAAACAGCGTGACTCCAGCTCCTGTAATTTTATCCCTTTCCCTGGTCTTTAGACCTGTAATCAGACAAGATGCTTCTCCGCGGCTCTGCGGGCGTCCTGCGGTATGAAACCGTGTAATGGACTAGCAGCTGGGCTCGGATAGGCCTGAGCACTACAGGACATAACTGCACTCATTTTCTCTTTCACTCCCTCCCTCTGTCTTTCTCTCTTCCCTGCTGCTGGCTAACTGTCATCATTCTGTTTTTCTCCTCATTCTTCCTCTTCTCAGGTGGCCATGTTTATGTTAATCAGTCATCACTCAAACTCAGTGACACAACAACAATGTTAAAATGTTCCACTGCTGTTAGATTCTTTCTTTCTTTCTTTCTTTCTTTCTTTCTTTCTTTCTTTCTTTCTTTCTTTCTTTCTTTCTACCAAACTGCAAACTAGCTTGATGTAAAAGATACCATTGGAATGTTGAAAGACTTTTGCTCACCTTACAAATTATTTCCATCTCCTGTGCAATGATTGCATAGAGTCTCAACTTTCTAAGAGCTCAGCCAATTGGGCAATGGAACATTTGGATTGTGAAAAAATAGAGAAGAATGTTCAGAGAAAAATGGAAGAGATCCATACAAAAAAAACAGAGATTATCCAGAAGCAAATGGAGGAGATTGAGAAAAAATGGAGAAGATTATCCAAAACAAATTGAAAATCCAATATAAAATGGAGAAGAAGATCCAGAGGAAAATGGAGAAGATCCAAAAGAAATCGAAGATCCAGAAGAAACAGAAGATCGAAAAGAAACAGAAGATCCAGGGGAAAATGGAGGAGAAGATCCAGAGGAAATAGAAGATCCAGAAGAAAATGGAGTTAATGAGATATTTTATTTTCATCATGTGATTGTCTGAATAAGATTGAGTCTTACCTCGATCCTGTGATTACGAATGTTCCTGTATGTTAGTTTGGTTATTTATACCTCTTTGTCTTTGTGTCCTTGCGAAGTCTTGTCATGCATTTTGTCCATTAATTCCAAGCCTTTGTGTTCCATATTTCCTGTTTTGGACCTTTGCCTGTTTTTTTTTTTTTTTTTGCCTGATTTATGATTATGGAGTGTCCGTGTTTGTTTCTGCTGGTGTTCAGTGTTCTGTCTTCCACTACAGATATTCATAATAATGCTTACTCACTTAGACGCTGATGTTTTTCATCATGTCTGATGGGATCCGATCCAGAACTGTACCATGAGCCCATAATGGCCTCAGATGGGCTCTGCTAGGTTTGGACATTAGTGCTTCTTTCTTTTTCTGCTAATTTTTTTCAGGGGGAACTAAAATCCTGTAAAGAAAAGTAACGATTGTTAACCTTGAACATGCCCTGAACTTAACATTCTTAAACTGATACAGTTATTCCAGTCGTTCTATTCCAATTCTTATGATGGACATTTGTATGAAGAAGCTCCAAATGTAGATTTCAATCAAGCTGAAAATGACACGAAGAAGAAAAATAGTCAGATTATCGATCATTTTCAGTTAGAACCATTATATTACAATGGGCAAAAATAAAAGTAGCAGCTTGTAAGTTAATGCATGAATGCTAAGACAAGCATCCCTTCATCTTCCATCATTCATTTCTATTCTTTAGTGGAACAAGTGGAGTTTAATCGAAGACATCTGATTTAGGATGTCATTAATGATACTATGTTTTGAGGTTATAGAAAAAGGAGACAAAATGATAACAGTGGCATCGTGATCGATTTGTTCATACAGAAGATTACGCTGCAATTTTGAGCACCGTTACCGAGACAAAATCTTGACAAAGGATTACAGGGGATTGTGTGGAACATGGGCGGATACACTTGTGTGCACACTCATACACACACACATACACTCAGACACACTCGCACATCACTGGCATTGTCTGGGACAGATTAAGCCGATCTGAAGCCAGAGACACATACAATTTTCAGCCTAGACAAGAAAATGCAGCCAAGCATGTAAACACAGGCTTCCACATCTGTGTATGAGAGAGACAGTGAGCAGCGATTTTCATAGAATATCATATCAAGTGCAAACACAGCGAGAGAGGATGCATAACAAAATCATTGACTCATACCAGAATTATGTAAAATATTCGGAGATGCTTTAGCTCGGACATCAGCCAATCATGTGGCAGCAGCGCAATTTATAAAATAATGCAGTTAGACATCCATCAAAAGCTTCATTTAATTCTGAAATCAAACATCAGAACAGAAAAAAAACGTGATCTCAACGACTTTGAGACAGTTCAAAATCTGACAGTTTGTTTGCTGATCTCCATGGACTTCCCAATGTCTAGAGTTTACACAGAGTGGTGCGACAAACAAAAAACATTCAGTGAGCGACAATCCTGCAGGCAGAAATGCCTTGTTGATGAGAAAGCTCAGAGGAGAACACTGAAACTGGTCCAAGAAAGGTTTAATAGAAAGGCTACAGTAACTCAAATGACCACACTTTAAACCCGTGGTGAGCAGAAAAGCATCTCAGCTCAATTTCATCATCAAAACATCACACTTTAAGATGGACAAGCTACAACAGAGCAGAACACACCCAGTCAGCCAAGAACTGTTGGAACATACTCACCCAAACAGGACAGTGTCTGTAATGCGATAAATAGCGCCACTTCCAGTCAGACTACAAACATGGCCGATCTGAACTACAACACCCAAGAACCACAGCGCCCTCTATTGCCTGTCTATTAATTACACCTGCCACTCATTTCCTGGTTAATCAGCCCACGCTATATTAACACCTCTCCCACACTCACTCACTCAGGGCTCACCTGTCATACCAAGCCTTGTTACTCTGCCTGCCTTATCGTGTTCTTGACCCTCGTTATTGCCTCGTTCTTGTTACACTTTAGTCTAGCCCTTATTATTCTGTCTGCCAATTGATCGACCCCTGCCTGTCCCTCAACTTCAATTTCATCTAGCGTTTTAGATTTGTTTGCCAGTCGGCATTCCCTGCTCTCCCCTGCACATACATCCATAAGTGCCTACATCCTGACAGACAGAATTCCAGAATTTAAAAAAGGAATACTTGTTTTGGTAGATCATAATTTATTTTAAATGAAAGTGTATATACTGCTGAAATTTTGTTGTGTTTTTTAGTTAACATGCTAATTTTTACTGCTTGTTGTTAGGCATGTAACAATTTACTCAATTCATAATTCAATTTTCCCATATTGTTATCATCAAAAAACCCTGCAACTTTTATTTGACTATTCTTTATCAACTTAAATATTCCTTTTGTTAGACTAAAAAAAACAACAACTTATTTCATTTTCTTAATCTTTACCTTACCTTATGGCTGTCTGTAGATATTCAATGATGACGAGGTCCTCCTCTTTGTTGTCTTCTTTGCCTTCCCAGGTCTTGCTGCTGTTGGAGTTGTCGCTGTCTGTTATCATCTCTTATGTGCCCACTCATGAGAGAGAAGCCCGATCCTGGACTGGGAGGTCCTGGGACAACAACGACAGGCAAAGGGACCAGATGTGAGAGCAGAGGGAAGGAATTGCTGAAGACATTGCTGGGCCCGTTTCTCCTCCCTCAGCCTGGTCCATTCTTCCTCAAAGTGGCAGACTCCCTGGGACACAGTCTGCTTCCAGTTCACGTGGTCCTTGGCGAGGATCTCACAATTGGCTGGAGGGATGTTGCATGACTGCAGGGACCACTTCAAGAAGTCCTTCCAGTGCTTCTTGGGTCTTCCATGTGAGCAGGTCCCTTCTGTGAGTTCTCCATAGAGGACCATCCAGGGCATTCAGTTGGGGACCATTTGGATGACATGTCCGGTCCATCAGAGGACATGATGGAGGATCATGGACTCCACGCTTGTGGAGTTAGCCTTGCTGAGGATCTGCGTGTGGGGGATCCTGTCCTCCCAAGTCACTCCAAGGATGCATTGGAGGCAATGCATATGGAAGGCTTTGAGGGACTTAATTTGCTTCCTGTACAACATTCAGGCTTCACATCCATAGGGAAGGGTTGAGATACAGACTACATGATAGACCATGACCTTCGTGCAGATGCAGAGGTTGTGGTTCGTGAAGACACGCTTATGGAGGCTGCCAAATGCTGAAGAAGCATGCTTGATACAGGAGGTGATCTCTTCATTCGATGTGACATCATCAGAAAGAATGCTACTGAGGTACATGAAAGAGCTTGTGTTCTCCAGTACTGCATTGTCGATTGCGATGGCCATTGAGGGCTTACTGTGGAACAGTGAAGACTGCAGGGTTACAAGCTTTGAGACATTGATAGTTTGTCCCATCTGTATATTCTTGGGTTTCAGTCACATGATTTTTCTTAGCGATTTCACTTCCGGTAAAACAGCTGGTGGTCTAGCACACCAAAACAGCTGCCGTAGTGCAAACAACTAGCGATAACAGAGTATGCTTGTAATGTAGAAGCCACTGCTCGCTTTAAATATATTCAGAAGATTGCTATGTGCAATGGAATAGACCCCTACAGTCTGGGAAAGAAGGATTTGTCATACAATCTCAAAAACTACCCTTCAGTCGAGTTCCCCGACATCTTGAACTATCTGGTGTTGCAGATATCCTTCTACACTGCAAAACAGATGAAAGCGTGGAAGAGTATGGAGGCTTACAACTTTTTTTTATGTGGCTGTGTAAAGGATCTTGGTATCAAGTCGCTGCCAAATGAATCCTGTATTGTTTTTACCCGTGTAAATATGTTTTTAAGCTTTTTATTCACATCTTTACAACGAAGCGCTGCAAGTTGAAGTGTAAACAAACAACAGTTGGCTTGATCCTCACTTGTGTTCACTCTTATCGCTCAGGTAAATCGTTCACAAAGATCATCAGAAACCCCTTTAAAGACCTGGATCTTAGTTAAACAAGACAGAGAAGTGATCATGGTGCATTGTAACTGTATGGCTGGGTAAGAATTTTGTTGCGACCTTCATGCATATGGACTTTGTGAGGAGTGAGGAGTAAACAAAGAAATAGCTGGGGACTTTGTGACTAAAAAAGTACCGTAAAATAACGACACATAGCAAGAAAAGTACTTGGAAAACACTAACATAGCTGAGAGGGCTATGCAAACCTTTCATGATGTGATCACTGTAAATTCAAGCATGCTTTGACTTGGCTCCCTTCGATTGCAGTGAGAGGTTCAAAAGCCACCTTTCTCGACATCTTTTTGTGAAATCATGTGTTTGTTCACCCTTTTTTATTAGTTCATGGGGAACCCTGAAGAAACTTTTCAGTTTCATGGTTTGATCGATTTGAACAATCTGAAACAACGCAAGCGTAAGGCTTTTTTTTTTCATGCTAGCAATGCACCTTCTCTGTACAAACGCTTTGTCAACTGAGCTTTGGTAGACCACCAGCTAAAGTTTTGAATAACTAATGAGGTGGATGTGACATCATGTGAAAACCAGCAATAGGCAATTTGAAGGAACATAATGGTCCTTTGAAGGCCCACAGATTTGAATGATACGCCAGCAGCATTGTCAGCATATTGGAGTTCGACGATTGTCATTGTAGAGGGCTCTTTGCAGGCTGAGTGATGCCAAAGGTTGAAGAGGTTACCATCCAAGCTGTAATGGATTCGCACTCCATCATGCATGTCGAGTGTATTTCTAGAGAGGAGGGTGATGTCAATAAGGTAGATATTGAAGAGTACTGGAGCAATAACGCAGCCTTGCTTCACGCTGACCATGACTTCGAATACAGAGAACATTTCCCCACCAACAAGGACTTTTGCAGTCATTCCATTGTGGAAATGATGGAGAATGGTGAGGAATTTTGGAGGGCAACCAAACTTGCATAGAAGGTTCTAGAGCATCTCATGGCTCACAGTATCAAATGCTTTGTGCAGATTGACGAAGGCAAATGTGATATCCTTTTGATGTTCCCTTGGCTTTTCCAAAAGCTGACAGGCAATGAAGATCATATCCATTGTGCTGCACTTGGAGTGGAGTCCAGTCTACGACTCTGGAAGTACTCTGGTGGCAACCTGACGAATGAGATGGTGGAGCATAATTCAGGTGAGTATCTTTTCAGCAATATCCAATAGGGAGATGTCTTGACTATTGCCACAGTTGGAGCGGTCCCCCTTCTTCTTGTAGATGGTGACAATGGTGGAGTGTTTCCATGTGTCAGGGATGGTGCCCTGCTTCTAGCAAAGTGAGAAGTTGTTGGTGAGTTTCATGAGAAGGTAAGGTCCACCGCATTTGTACACTTCACTGGGTATGGTGTCTCCACCAGGAGCTTTCTTGTATTTCAGGGAATGGACAGCATAATTGGACTTCAATGAGGGTGGGACATTCATCCAGCTCAGGAACTTGAGGGAGCATTGGGAGTTCTTCGAGAGCTGTAGGGTCCAATGGATTGACTCTGTTCAACAGTTCCTGAAAATGCTCTGTGCATTGGCCTAGAACATCCTGTTTGTCCTTAAGAAGAGTGTTACCATCTGCAGATCAGACAGGAGCCACCATACATTGAGTGGGGCCATAGATGCCTTTGATGGCATTGTAAAATTCATAGGTGGTGTTGCTGGTGAAATGTTGGATTTCTTGAGCTTTGTTGATCCACCATCTGTTCTGGATCTCATGAAGCCTGCATTGTGTAGTTGATCATGCCTTCTTCCATTCTTTCAGGAGGACCTTTGATGCCATGTTTGCCAAGGGGGCTTGGTGTGCAGTATTCTTGGCCTCCAGCAAGGGATGGATTTCATCTACAGCTTCATTGAACCAATCTGGGTTCTTCCTCTTGGAGTACCCAAGGACTTCCTTGGATGAGCTTTGGAGAGCTTCAAGGATTGAATTCCACAGTTCCTCCATGTGAAGGTTGGTTTCCAAGTCTTTATCCGCAGTAGGGGGAAGACTGTCAAGCCTTTTGCGAAGGTCATCACATAGAACTTGTCTGGTGTCGATGTTCCCAAGTGACGCAACACTGAGTTGAGGTTTTGGTGGTTACTTTCTTGCAGATGGTTGGAGAACTACTCAAAGGATAGTTCAGACAAGCCTGTGATCGGTCCAACACTCAGTACCATGCATGGCCCATGTGATAATGATGTCTCAGATGTCATGATGGCAAATGACAGTATAATCCAAGAGGTGCCAGTTCTTGGACCGTGGGTGCATCCAGGTTGTTTTCAACTTGTCTGGGAGTTGAAACATTGTGTTGGTGATGCACAGTCCATGTTCTGTGCAGAAAGACAGTAGATGGAGACCATTTGTGTTCATATTCCCCATACCATGTCAACCGATGACTCTGTCCCATACAGATGAATTTATCCCAACTTGGGCATTGAAATCTCTGAGCAGGGTGATCTTATTGGCTGCAGGGATCTTGCAAACTCTGTCATCAATGGAAGTATAGAAGTCATCCTTCTTCTCCTCCTCAGAGTCCAGGGTGGGTGCATATGCACTGATGATCATCATGTATGAACCCTTGGCCAGCAGAATGCATGGGGTCATCAGACATGAGCTAATCCTGATGGGAGATTCTGGAATCTTGGGGAGCAGTTCATTCCAGACTGCAAGTCCAACACCATGGATCCGCTGTTCTGTTTGAGATAAACTCTTTCAAAAGAGGGTGTATCCTGCTGTGGCTTTGGTGATTGAGCCTTCATCACTGAGATGAGTTTCACTGAGGGTGCAGATGTCAACTCTGTAGCACTGGAGCTCTGAGGCTAAAAGAGCTGTTCTCCGAGGGGGTCTGTTGGTGCCGGTTGTGTCCATTAGGGTTTGAATGTTCCAGGAAGTGAGAATGAGGGGTCTGGTGTTAGGGTTTTGCTGGGATTCGAACCCAAGTCACTGGTGTGATAATCCAGCAAACCCCCACTAGGCCACCAGGGGGATGACACAAGTGCAGAGGCGTGAGGCGAAGGTAGAGTATCAAAAAACAGTTTATTTACAATATTTACAATCCGATGGAAAAAACAAAAGGAAAATCCAAAAGCTCAGAAGATAAACAAAAATAAAAATATCCAAAGGTTTCAAAGTCCAAAAACAAAAGGAAAGGCAAAATGCTGAACGCTCAGAAGATCAAAAAGTACAAAGTAAGCAAAAATATCAAAAACACAAGGGCACAGGCAAGATACGTGGGACAGAGGAAACTAGCACTAGACAACATAGCATAAAGACTCCATGACAAGGGAACAAACAGAGGGGTATTTATACACAAACTAATTAAGGAACAGGGTGGGGCAGGAAACAAGCAATCAAGACAAACACAGTGGCGGCCTCTAGAGGCCAAAACAAACATGACAAGATAAACATAACAGCGGCCTCTAGAGGCCAAAACAGTCCCAGTCCTAACAGGACACCCCCCCCCCGTAGGAGCGTCTCCTGACGTTCCCAGGGTGATCCGGATGGGCCGAATGGAAGTCCCTACAAAGTCATTTATCTAAAATGTCCCGGGCAGGGACCCAACAGCGTTCCTCAGGGCCATAGCCCTCCCAGTCTACCAGATATTGAAGCCCGCCGCGGACCCAGCGGGAGTCAAGCAGGCGATGCACAGTGAACACAGTCTGACCCTGGAAGATGCTGGGGGGTGGGGGATTCCTAGGGGCAGGGGCATACGTGGATGTCAGTACAGGCCGCAACAGGGAAACATGGAATGTGGGGTTGATCCTCAGAGTCCGGGGCAACTGGAGCCGGTAGGCGACAGGGTTCACCCTGCGCACCACCTTGAAGGGGCCAATGTAGCGAGGAGCAAGCTTGCAGTTCTCCACCCGCAGCGGAAGGTCCTTGGTGGACAGCCAAACCCGCTGCCCAGGGCGGAAAGTGTGGGCAGGTCTTCTATGGCGGTTGGCCTGAGTCTGGTTGGCCCTGGAGGTCTGGATGAGGGTCCTCCTGACCTTGCTCCAGGTCTTGCGACACAATCTCACATATTGGTTGACCGAGGGCACCCCGGCGTCCTCCTCCTGGTCCGGGAACAGAGGTGGCTGGAACCCGAATTGGCACTGGAATGGCGACAGCTTGGTGGCCGATGACTGCAGGGTTTTGTGGGCGTACTCTGCCCATGGCAGCCAGGTGCTCCACGATGTCGGGTTATCCATAGCCAGGCCTCGCAGGGTGGTTTCCAGGTCCTGGTTGAACCTCTCTGTCTGGCCATTGGACTGTGGGTGGAACCCAGAGGAGAGGCTGGCAGTGGCTCCAATGAGCTTGCAAAACCTGTGCCACACTCGGGAGGAGAACTGGGGCCCCCGGTCAGAGACGATATCCTGTGGGAGACCAAAGACTCGGAAGACGTGATTGAACATTAGTTTAGCTGTTTCAAGGGCAGAAGGGAGCTTGCACAGTGGTATAAAGCAGCAGGCCTTGGAGAATCTGTCAACTATGACCAAAATGACAGTGTTACCTTGTGACTCAGGGAGACCGGTGATGAAGTCGACTGCCACGTGGGACCAGGGATGCCAGGGAATGGTCAGAGGATGCAGGAGGCCCTGGGGATGCTGTCGTGGGTTCTTGCTTCTGGTGCACACCTTGCAAGAAAGGACGAATGACCTCACTTCCTTCTCCATGCTTGGCCACCAGAAGCGTCTTCTCAAAAAGTCCAGGGTCCTTCGAGCTCCCGGGTGGGCAGTGAGAGGGGACGAGTGACCCCACTGGAGAACCTTGGCCCGGGCTTGATGTGGGATGTACAAGAGGCCCGGTGGCCCCGTCCCAGGACCGGGGTCCTGGCGTTGGGCTTGTCGGACGGCCTCCTCAATACCCCAGCAGACAGGGGCCACAATCCGGGACACAGGGATAATAGGCCCAACTTCGCTCTCCCTGTTGGTGGGAGCGAACAGCCTGGAAAGCGCGTCAGGTTTGGTGTTTTTGGAGCCGGGGCGGTATGATAGGGTAAAGTCGAACCAACTGAAAAACAAGGCCCACCTAGCCTGTCGTGGATCGAGTCTCTTTGCTTGCTGGAGGTACTCCAGGTTCTTGTGGTCCGTCCAGACCAAAAATGGATGTTGCGCTCCATCCAGCCAGTGCCTCCACTCCTCAAGGGCCAGTTTAACTGCTAGCAGTTCTTGATCCCCCACGTCATACCGGGACTCCGCAGAACTCAGGCGGTGGGAGAAGTATACGCAGGGGTGCAACCTTCCTTCCGAGCGTTGAGAGAGGACCGCACCGACGCCGCTGTCCAAGGCGTCCACCTCGATGATGAAGGGTTGCGAAGGGTCCGGGAGGACCAGAATGGGTGCCGTGCAGAAGCGGTGTTTGAGGTCTTTGAACGCCTTTTCCGCCTGAGGAGACCAGACATACGGTCCAACTGTCCCTTTGGTGAGGTCCGATATGGGTGCTGCAACAGAACTAAAGTTCCTGATAAACTTGCGGTAGAAGTTAGCAAATCCTAAGAACCGCTGAACCTCTTTGACGGACTTGGGGGTGGGCCAGTCCTGGACGGCCAGGGTCTTGGCTGGATCCATCTGGAGTTGGCCTGTCCGTACAATAAAACCCAGAAAGGAGACCTCGGGAACATGAAATTCGCATTTCTGGGCCTTAGCGAACAGATTGTTTTGCAGCAGCCTCTAGAGAACCTGGCAGACATGGTGGCGGTGCTCCTGCACAGTCTTGGAAAAGATTAGGATGTCGTCGAGGTAGACAAAAACGTACTGGTTAATCATGTCCCTCAAGACGTCGTTGATTCATGCCTGAAAAACAGCTGGTGCGTTGGTGAGTCTGAAGGGCATCACCTGGTACTCGTAGTGCCCAGATGGGGTGTTAAAGGCAGTCTTCCACTCGTCTCCCTGTCGGATACGGATGAGGTAGTATGCGTTCCATAAGTCCAATTTGGTGAAGACAGTGGCGCCTTGGAGCAGATCGAACGCTGTGGACATCAGCCGAAGGGGATAGCAGTTGCGTACAGTGATCTTGTTCAGACCCCTGTAATCAATACATGGCCGGAGCCCCCCATCCTTCTTGCCGACAAAGAAGAAGCCAGCACCAGCGGGTGAGGTGGAGGGTCGAATGAACCCAGAGGCCAAGGCGTCCTTGATGTACTCCTCCATGGCCTTGTGTTCTGGCTGAGAGAGGGAAAACAGTCTGCCACGAGGAGGGGTAGTCCCAGGGAGCAAGTTGATGGCACAGTCGTAGGCACGGTGCGGAGGAAGAACGGCGGCCCTGCTCTTGCTGAAAACTTCCTTGAGATCCCAGTACTCTGTGGGAACTTGAGATAACTCGGTGAGATCAGGAGGCTCGGCAGGAGACACAGGAGAGCTAGAGAGCAGATAAGAGGCATAACAAGCCGGACCCCACTCCACAACCTGGCTAGTGACCCAGTCTATACGAGGGTTGTGGCGGGTAAGCCAAGGAAGACCTAAAATAACTGGGAACTCTGGTGAAGGAATCAGGTGCAGGGATATTTCTTCCTTGTGACCTTGAGACTGGAGGAAGACTGGAGAAGTTACTTGGGTGACTCTTCCGTTACCTAAGGCTTGGCCATCCAGGGCAGACACAGACAGTGGGACTTCAAGAGGTGCAGTCGGGACATTGATACTTTGGGCGAAGTGAACATCTATAAAGTTTCCAGCCGCCCCAGAGTCTAACAAGGCCTGACAAGAGTGGATGGACTCACCCCAGGAGATGGAGACCGGGATGTAGACTCCTTGGCCAGGGAGTTCAGGAGAGAGGGTAGGCCCCATCACAACCCTCCCTCGGCTGGACGGGGCGGTCCTTTTTCCGAGAGCTCGGGACAAGATGCTCGGAAATGGCCAGGCTTGCCACAGTAGATGCAGCACTTGTCCCTCCTTCTGTGCTCCCTCTCAGCTGCGGAGAGACGAGTATGGCCAACTTGCATGGGCTCTGGACAGTCACTGGAGGAAGTAGACGGGCTCCAGGTCGAGGCAGTGAGGCCGGGGAAGCTCAGGACTCGGCGGCGCTCTCTAATCCTGTTGTCAAGACGAGTAGAATGTGAGATCAGAGTTTCGAGGTCACTTGGGCATCCGATAGAGGCCAGGCCATCTTTGATGGGGTCAGACAAACCATGGTGAAAGGCTGAAACCAGGGCTGCTTCGTTCCATCCACTGACTGCTGCGAGCATCCAGAACGTGATGGCGTAGTCCGTGACGCTTCCTTCTTGCCGGATAGACATGAGCTTCCTGGCTGCGTCTTTACTGGTGTCTGCCTGATCGAAGACATGAAGCATCTCCTCCATAAACAACTTGAAATCAGAGCACTCGGGTCCCTGTCTCTGCCAAATGGCCGCTGCCCAAGCTCGTGCCTTGCCAGCTAACAAGGTTATCACAAAGGCAATCTTGTGGCGATCCGTAGTGTAGGTGGTAGGCTGAAGCTCAAAGGTGAGTTGGCACTGGGTAAGGAACTCCCGGCACTCACCGTGCTTGCCGTCATACCTCTGTGGTGCAGGAAGGCTGGGTTCACGAGGTGAAGGAGACAGCGTGGCAGGAGGCACTGGAGCAGGAGCCGGATCAGGATGAGGAGAAGCAGGCAGAGGAGTCAGCTGTGCCAGGGTTTTCCCAATTTGCTGAAGCAGTACCTCATGGTGAGCAAGGGCCTCGCGTTGGCTCATAAGTGTTCGTCCATGGTAGCTCCGAAGTGTGTTAAAGAAGCCATAATTCCCTGAAGGTTAGCCGGGTAGACCGTTGAAGACGCCTCTGCTGAGTCAGTCATGACGGAGTCTTTCTGTTAGGGTTTTGCTGGGATTAGAACTCAGGTCGCTGGTGTGATTATCCAGCAAACCCCCACTAGGCCACCAGGGGGATGACGCAAGTGCAAAGGCGTGAGGCGAAGGTAGAGTATCAAAAAACAGTTTATTTACAATATTTACAATCCGATGGAAAAAACAAAAAGAAAATCCAAAAGCTCAGAAGATAAACAAAAATAAAAATATCCAAAGGTTTCAAAGTCCAAAAACAAAAGGAAAGGCAAAATGCTGAACGCTCTGAAGATCAAAAAGTACAAAGTACAAAGAAAGCAAAAATATCAAAATCACAAGGGCACAGGCAAGATACGTGGGACAGAAGAAACTAGCACTAGACAACATAGCATAAAGACTCCGTGACAAGAGAACAAACAGAGGGGTATTTATACACAAACTAATTAAGGAACAGGGCGGGGCAGGAAACAGGCAATCAAGACAAACACAGTGGCGGCCTCTAGAGGCCAAAACAAACATGACAAGATAAACATAACAGCGGCCTCTAGAGGCCAAAACAGTCCCAGTCCTAACATTTGGGTTTTTGTTTTGAAGCTGAGACTGTTTTGGAAGTAGTAGGTTTCTGACTGCAGAAGTGAGATGGCTCTCCAGGTGCGGTATCCTGGACAAGCTAAAGTGGGACAAGCTTTCTTTAGGACTCCTTTTATCATCCCTTTCCTGGATTGGGGTGGGCAGTGCTATCCTTGAATAAGGCTGCCCAGATACAACAGCAGGACACAGACCAGGAACTTGTCCCAGGGTGTGCCATGGAACAGCCATCACAATACCAGCATCACCTAAGTGCAGATTCTGAGCTGAGGGCTTCCACCGCCATCCAGCAGCTGCCCCCATTGTGCATTGTCCATCACCACAGGGATTTCAGAGGGAAGAAGAAAGAGACAGATGAAAGGGAGGGAGGACATAGCCTGCACAAAGGATTTGTTGTTGACAGTGGTGATGAGGATGTGCAGTCCTCGTCCACCACTTCGCTCCCCGCTGGAGATCCAGGTGGCAAGCAAGGAAGCAGGACAACCAAGGGTGATGGGGGGCTGCATCTCCAATGATGGTTCCCAGGAGGATGGGGCTACATGTCTACACTGACCACAGGAATCGTCAGAGCATTTGGACCACCTGGCTTTCAGCCTGTGTTCACCCTTCCACCAGTGATTCCAGGAATCACCCCCTTGCGAGCGTTGAGGTTGCAGGACTCCAAATTCAGAAGAGTTTCTTCATAATCAACAATAATTATTTACCCACATTTTTAAAGATAGGAGTAAAATATAATCACATATTAACTCAAATATTTGTTTTATTCTGCCTCCATTTGTTACTCTTTTCTTTATCTTTCAGCAGTCTGTAAAAAAAGAGCTCTGATTTCTTGTTAAAACTATTTGTACTCAATCACAACAGCTATTTGTAGTCAATCACATAACAGCTCTTTCCTATTTTAGATCTATTTTTAGTGTTTTCGTGGCATTAGAGCAGTATTACTTCCACCTACAGTGAAGTCACATGTATTCCCTATTGCTATTGTTTGTTATTGCACCCTCTGCTGTCTAAATAACACCATTACAGCAAGAAAAAACTAAGAGCTTAAGCAGCCTGATAATAATAATAATAATAATAATAATAATAATAATAATAAATTTATTTCATTGATTCAAATTGTCATAAATTTGCATCATGATTTACTGTCACATGATATATCATTACATGCCTACTTGTAGAAACAGAATTTTTAAAATGAAAGGGAAAAAGCCTCATTGCCATGTTGAATCGACAAGTTGTGCAAATTATTTTAGTCGTTTTTGCTTATAGAATTTTTTTAAGAGGCCAAGAAAGAACAAAAAGCAGTCTAATTAAATATAATTTGAATTGAATTTGAGAAAGAGAGGTGTAGAGAGCAAAGGCAATTAGTGAAGATGCTCCATTTGACCAAGAACAAACGTAAGCGAGAGAGAAATTGAGATAGAAGCCCAAGGAGAAGAGACAAGTGCTCTATGGTAAATTATTGATCAGTGCACTATGAAAAGCTCACTGAGTGCAGAACATCAGCACTGAACTCGACTATACTCTTACACTTTTGTACTTACTTCATCTGCAAGTGAACATGCACTTCTCCTAACAATGCTGAGGCCAATTATCTCTGAATAATGCTTTCTCTTAACCATTACACAGGGCTTAAATGGTTTCAGTGTTGCATTACTGTATTTCCAGATGATAAGTGGCTCTGGATTGTATGACTCCCCTCAATAAATTCTATCCACTTAAACAAACTAAATTCATCAATATGTGCTGCTTTGTTATTTAAATCACATTAATGTATCAGGGTTTTATTTTATTCTGTTTGTACTACCTCTAAACCGCATTCGATAGGAACATTTAATACTGAAATCTTGTCCTTTAGAAGGAGCCTCTGAGGGTCTGATCACTCCAGTGATAATGCTAACATCCACCTACAAGCCTACAGGATGTTCAATGTTCTTACCAAGGTAATGGGAGTGTACATGTGTACATTCCAGTATCCTTTCCATGAACTCAGGATAAATAAGTCTAAACAATTTCTGAGGAAGCACACCCACTGTAAACACGCTAACAAACAAACTATTGTAACTTCTGGAGTAAAAACACATGAACAAACTAAGCTACCATTACTGGTCATGTACCACACCCATCATCTCATCTCATCTCATCTCATCTCATCTCATTATCTCTAACCGCTTTATCCTGTTCTACAGGGTCGCAGGCAAGCTGGAGCCTATCCCAGCTGACTACGGGCGAAAGGCAGGGTACACCCTGGACAAGTCGCCAGGTCATCACAGGGCTGACACATAGACACAGACAACCATTCACACTCACATTCACACATATGTTCAATTTAGAGTCACCAGTTAACCTAACCTGCATGTCTTTGGACTGTGGGGGAAACTGGAGCACCCGGAGGAAACCCATGCGGACACGGGGAGAACATGCAAGCTCCACACAGAAAGGCCCTCGCCGGCCATGGGGCTCGAACCCGGACCTTCTTGCTGTGAGGCAACAACGCTAACCACTACACCACCGTGCCGCCCCCACACCCATCATAACAGTGGAAATTGGTAAACTACCAGCATCAAATTTTACTGAACAAATAGACAAATTACCGTAACTGTTCAGGTAGTACACCGATCATAAAAATAACCACCACCACCAATGGGCAAACTACTGGAGTAGATCAGCTATAAACACACTAACAAATTGAGAAATGACCTTAACCCTCTACTGCATGAGGAATTACTGACATTAAAAAGTTATAATTTATTTTTATTACTTAATATGGCATAAATAGAGGAAAATTGAAATTTAAAAATAAAATAAATTAATTAAAGGGGTAGCTGGTAAAGTGTTGCCATATGGCAACAATGTGCAATGGTGGAAAGTGCTGTAAAATCTAATTTTTCCTTAAAAATCTTAAATAGTCCTCAATGAAACTCATAACCACATGTTTACACTGCTAAACTAATAAATTAACTTGGAATGCATAATAATAATAATAATAATAATAATAATAATAATAATATGGTGATAACAGTGACACAGTTCCAATTAACATATTATCTGGACAAACACAAGTATATAATTTATTTTTTTTTTTTATTTCAAATTATCAAAAGTTGTAAAGATATTCTTAAAAGTACCCCTGTTTTATATAAAACAGTCTGGGCTTTATAGATAATTGGACTAATTTTGAGGGCACTGCTGGCCTGTTAGGGTGGGACAGTATCCATCCCACTTGGGAAGGTGCTGCTCTCATTTCTTGCAGCATAGCTCATAGTCTCAGAACAGGTCGAGTTAACTTCTGACAATCCAGAGCCAAGGCCAGGGAGCAGATGAACAGGCTAAACTGACTGTCTGCTAGCTGCTCAGAGTTATCAAGTCAAGTTTATTTGTATAGCGTTTTAACAATAAACATTGTCACAAAGCAGCTTTACAGAATTTGAACGACTTAAAACATGAGCTAATTTTATCCCTAATCTATCCCCAATGAGCAAGCCTGTGGCGACGGTGGCAAGGAAAAACTCCTTGAGTTTTTCCTTGCCACGAGGAAGAAACCTTGAGAGGAACCAGACTCAAAAGGGAACCCATCCTCATTTGGGCAACAATAGACAACATGACTATAACATTAACAGTTTTAACATGAAGTCAGTTTCGTTGATGTTATAAACTCTTCATTGATGGAAACTTGAGTGCAAAACTGTTCATGACAACTGCAGTCCTCAGCTATAAAAGCATTACTGTAAGTGTCCAGAGCATCTTCCAAGTGT
This sequence comes from Neoarius graeffei, assembly GCF_027579695.1. Taxonomy (NCBI): domain Eukaryota; kingdom Metazoa; phylum Chordata; class Actinopteri; order Siluriformes; family Ariidae; genus Neoarius; species Neoarius graeffei. The sequence goes on from NC_083571.1 coordinate 35,384,654, forward strand.
GACTTTCAACTGTCCATACGGGGCCGTCCTCCACAGGAGCGATGCGATGAGACTCCAACCAGACACAGGGCATCAGGATGGATCAGGCAGGTCCGAGGAGCAGAAGGGGTCAGTATCTCTATCCCAGGACCAAAATGTAATTCAGAGAGACAGAATGGGGGGGAAAGAGAGAGAAAACACAGGTTGTTAGGCATGTCCAATGTCACCTGAATAAGTAGGAACAGTATACATTTTGCACTGAGTACAAGCAGGGACTCTGGCAAAACTAACTATGACAGCATAACTAAAAGGGGAGAGCCAGAAGGTAACAGAGGCATGAGGGAGCCCCAGGGCATAAAGCAGCCAGCCACTACACCATCAACAAATTCGAGTGAGCAAGTGAGTGGGGGACTGACAGCATTCGTACATCCCAGTTTACCAAAACACTCTATGTCTGAGGAACCTCCAGATCTACTCATTTACGTCATAAACACCATGAACAAAAGGCTTGACTAAACAGATATGTTTTCAGCCTAGACTTAAACGCTGAGACTGTCTGATTCCAGAACATTACTTGGAAGGCTGTTCCATAACTGTGGGGCTTTGTAAGAAAAGGCTCTGCCCCCTGATGTAGCCTTCACTATACGAGGTACCAGCAGATAGCCTGCACCTTTTGATCTAAGTAGGTGTGGCGGGTCATAGAGGACCAGAAGTTCGCTCAGGTACTGTGGTGCGAGACCATTCAGTGCTTTAAAGGTCAATATTAGTATTTTACAATCAATACGAAATTTGATTGGGAACCAATGCAGTGTGAATAAGACGGGGTGGTCATATTTTCTAGTTCTAGTAAGGACTCTTGCTGCTGCATTTTGAACTAACTGGAGCTTGTTTATGCACTTATTGGAACACCCAGACAGTAAGGCATTACAATAATCCAACCTGGAGGTAACAAAAGCATGAACTAGTTTTTCCATGTCATGTAATAACATTAAATTTCTTATCTTAGCAATATTTCTGAGATGAAAGAAAGCTATCCGGGTAATGTTATCAATGTGAGTTTTGAATGAAAGACTGGGGTCCATAATCACTCCGAGGTCTTTTACTGCTGCATGTGAAGAAACAGAAAGGCCATCCAGAGTTACTGTGTAATCAGAAAACTTACTTCTAGCTGCATGTGGTCTGAGTACAAGTACTTCAGTCTTGTCAGAGTTAAGCAGAAGGAAGTTAATAAGCATCCAGTGTCTAATGTCCTTTACACATTCCTCAATTCTATTAAGCTGGTGTATCTCATCAGGTTTTGCAGAAACATATAACTGTGTGTCATCTGCATAACAATGGAAACTAATACAATATTTATGAATAATATCACCCAGGGGTAACATATATAAAGAAAAAAGCAGTGGACCCAAGATAGAACCTTGTTGAACACCAAACTTTACCTCAGTATGTCTAGAAAAATCACCATTTACATCAACATACTGATAGCGATCAGTTAAATAAGACCTGAGCCAGGAGAGGGCCGTTCCCTTAACTCCCACATCATTTTCTAGTCTATCCAGAAGAATGGAATGATCAATGGTATCAAATGTTGCACTAAGGTCAAGCAACACAAGCAGCGAGACACAGCCCTGATCAGATGCCAACAGTAGGTCGTTTACTACTTTAACCAGAGCTGTCTCTGTGCTATGATGAGGTCTAAATCCTGACTGATACATTTCATGGATGTTATTCCTATGTAAATATGAGCATAACTGCTGTGCAACAGCTTTTTCAAGGATCTTGGAGATAAAGGGGAGGTTTGATATTGGCCGATATTTGGACAGTTCACAGGGATCAAGGTCAGGTTTTTTAATCAGGGGTTTGATAACTGCTAGTTTAAAAGATTTGGGTACATAGCCAATCCTAAGAGAAGAACTTATTATTTTTGGAAGCGATTCAATTACTGATTTGATATAACTTCAGACTGTGGAAGTGTGACTATATTTTCTACGTTTAACCCGAATGTTAGTATTAGGTCGATGGTGTGACCACCATTATGGGTTGGTCCTATGACATTCTGATTAATCCCTACTGAATCTAAAATGGACACACATGCTGTTTTCAAAGGGTCTTCTGGGTTATCGAAGTGAATATTGAAATCTCTAACAACTACAGCTTTGTCTAAGGAAATAACCAGATCTGAGATAAAATCTGCAAATACAGAAAGAAATTCAGAATATGGCCCCAGGGGCATGTAAATAATAAGTAACGGAATTAACTGGGTAGACCTATTTTTCGAGGCTACATACATTATATGAGTATGAAGAACTTCAAACATATTAAATTTATAACTAGGTTTTTGTGTTACACCTGGATAATCATTATAAATAACCGCGATGCCTCCTCCTCTGCCAGTTAGACGAGGCTGGTGTATATAACTGTATCCAGGAGGACTAGCTTCATTTAATGCTATATATTCATTTGGCTTAATCCATGTTTCAGTTAAACAAAGTACATTAAACTCCTGATCAGTAATAAGTTAATTAACCAATAGTGCTTTAGAAGTAAGAGATCTAATATTTAATAGATCAAAGGTGCTGGCAGCAGCTGTACAGTCAGTATGATCTAATTTTATATAGATTAGGTTACTGGAACAAACTCTCTGAGTATTTCTACTTTTTTGTTGAGCTTGGGGAACAGATACAGTCTCAATGTAGTGGACCCTGAGTGACGGCTCTGTGCAGCTAGCAGACAGTCGGTTTAGCCTGTTTGTCTGCTCCCTGGCCTTGGCCCTGGATTGTCAGAAGTTAACTAGACCTGTTCTGAGACTATGACCTATGCTGCAGGAAATGAGAGCAGCACCTTCCCGAGTGGGATGGATACCGCCCCACCCAAACAGGCCAGCAGTGCCCTCAAAATTAGCCCAATTATCTATAAAGCCCACACTGTTTTCAAATTCAGTTAAAAATAGTGTGGGCAGTTGTCACTCAGGGTCCACTACATCGAGACAGTGTCTGTTCCCCGAGCTAAACAAAAAAGTAGAAATACTCAGAGTTTGTTCCAGTAACCTAATCAATATAAAATTAGATCATAGTGACCATACAGCCACTGCCAGCACCTTTGATCCAAAGATTAGATCTCTGACATCTAAAGTGCTAATTGTTAATTAACTAATTACTGATCAGGAGTTTAATGTACTGTGTTTAACAGAAACATGGATTAAGCCAAATGAATATATAGCATTTAATGAAGCTAATGCTTCTGGATACAGTTATATACACCAGCCTTGTCTAACTGGCAGAGGAGGAGGCGTCATGGTTATTTATAATGATTATCTAGGTGTAACACACAAACCTGGTTATAAATTTAATACATTTGAAGTTCTTCATACTAATATAATGTATGTAACCTTGAAAAATAAGTCTACCCAGTTAATTTTGTTACTTATTATTTACACACCCCTGGGGCCATATTCTGAGTTTCTTTCTGAATTTGCAAATTTTATCTCAGACCTGGTTATTTCCTTAGACAAAGTTTTAGCTGTCTAAGATTTTAATATTCACTTCGATAACCCAGAAGACCCTTTGAAAACAGCATTTGTGTCCATTTTAGATTTAGTAGGGTTAATCAGAATGTTATAGGACCAACCCATAATGGTGGTCACACTCTCTATCTACTGTAATTCTAACATTCAGGTTAAACATAGAAAATATAGTCACACTTCCACATCTGAAGTTATATCAAATCATTATCTCAGCTTATTCAAAATATGTCTGAGTAATAATATATGCACCTCACCACACTACTGTTTTAAATGTACATTCACAACAACTACTACACAGAGTTTTATAAATGATCTCCCAGAATTATCAACTTTTTTCAATTATTCTATTTTTATTTATTGCATTGACTGTTTGCACCGTGGGTCAGAGAGGACTGAAATTTCATCTGTGCTGTATGTCGAGCACGTATAGCATATTTGACAATAAAGTTGACTTGACTTGACTTAACTTTGATTGGGTCACTGTCAGCTCCTGCAGAACTTGATCAGGTAACTGAATGCTTAGAGTCAACATTCCACTATACTTTTGATAATGTAGCTCCACTTCAAAGGAAAATGATTAGAGAGAAAAAAATTAGCACCATGGTATAATGATAACATTCACACTTTAAAACAGACCACTCGAAAATTGGAACATAAATGGCATCAAACAAAATTGGTAACTTTCAAATTAGATTGGAAGGAGAGCTTCCTGAAGTACAGAAAAGCTCTTAGTGCTGCTAAAGCAACATATCTCTCCTCCCTAATAGAAGATAACAAAAATAATTCTAGATTCCTATTTAATACTGTAGCAAAATTAACCAGGAATAAGTCCACTATAGACACATCCACACCTGCAGTATGTAGTAACAACGACTTCATGAATTTTTTCAATGACAAAACTGAAAGTATCCGACAAAAAATTCAAACTACTAATTTAAGGTCAGACAACTTACGTGACTATTTAACTAACCCTGTAGTTAACAATATAACTGTATCAGATCAGCAATTAGAATATTTTACTCCCCTTAGAGAAATCAAACTACTTTCATTAATCTCCGCATCAAAATCCTCAACTTGTGTACTAGATCCCTTACCTACACATCTATTCAAACAGATAATACCTGAAGTAATTGAACTGCTTCTAAAAATAATAAATGTTTCTCTTAGGATCGGCTATGTACCCAAATCCTTTAAACTTGCAGTTATCAAACCCCTGATTAAAAAAAAAAAACTGACCTTGATCATGAGCTGTCCAATTATTGGCCAATATCAAACCTCCCCTTTATCTCCAAGATCCTAGAAAAAGCTGTTGCACAGCAGTTATGCTCATATTTACATAGGAATAACATCCATTAAATGTATCAGTCAGGATTTAGACCTCATCATAGTACTGAGACAGCACTGGTTAAAGTAGTAAATGACCTACTGTTGGCTTCTGATCAGGGCTGTGTCTCTCTGCTTGTGTTGCTTGACCTTAGTGCAGCATTTGATACCATTGATCATTCCATTCTTTTGGATAGACTAGAAAATGTTGTGGGAGTTAAGTGAATGGTCCTCTCTTGGCTCAGGTCTTATTTAACTGATCGCTATCAGTATGTTGATGTAAATGGTGATTTTTCTAGACATACTGACGTAAAGTTTGGTGTTCCACAAGGTTCTGTCTTGGGTCCACTGCTTTTTTCTTTATATATGTTACCTCTGGGTGATATTATTCATAAGCATGGTATTAGTTTCCACTGTTATGCTGATGACACACAGCTGCATGTTTCTGCAAAACCAGATAAGAGACACCAGCTTAATAGAATTGAGAGATGTCTAAAGGACATTAGACACTGGATGCTTATTAACTTTCTTCTGCTTAACTCTGACAAGACTGAAGTACTTTTACTAGGACCACATGCAGCTAGAAGTATGTTTTCTGATGACACAGTAAATCTGGATTGCCTTTCTGTTTCTTCACATGCAGCAGGAAAAGACCTTGGGGTGATTATTGACCCCAGTCTTTCATTTGAAACTCCTATCGATAATGTTACCCAGATAGCTTTCTTTCATCTCCGAAATATTGCTAAGATAAGAAATTCAATGTCACTACACGATGCAGAAAAAACTAGTTCATGCTTTTGTTACCTCCAGGTTGGATTATTGTAATGTCTTACTGTCTGGATGTTCCAATAAGTGCATAAACAAGCTCCAGTTAGTTCAAAATGCAGCAGCAAGAGTCCTTACTAGAACTAGAAAATATGACCACATCACCCCATCATATCCATAGACATATAAACATAGACGCCGCATTGAGCTGGTGGCCCGTTGCTGGGATACGTCAGAGTGTCCGCCATATTGGATGTGGCAAATCTTCCCCGTAAACCAATGCAAGTAAATGGACTGAACTTCATAAAGCCCCTTTCTACAATAATATTTAACTCGATGCCTTTATTCACCCATTAAGACACACACATATATATTTGGGAAACAAACAGGCATCAGAACAACATATATAACTTTTAATGTGATGGTTATAAATAGTGTGCGAAATACCCGTCAATATTCCGTGGGAGGTGTGACCTAAATTTCCTCAACATGCAGCAGGCCTATACCGGAATCAAGCTATTGGAAACTTTTTTTTTTTTTTATTCCGCTGCTACTATCGTAGGCTACTAATGATATCTACACATCAAGGCATGTTTTGGAGCTCAGCAGGGATCATGTAGAATAATGTGCTGTGCTTACGCTGCTGAAGCCGTGCCGTGCCGTCTCCGCATCATTTTCATTAAATGCTATGCAGATAGGCTATAAAATGTCTCCAAAAACAATTTTTGCAATATACAGTGCTATATGGAAAAAAATTCAATTAAACCATATTACAATGGGATTGCTACATGTGATTGCTTCACAGTCTGACATGCTTCCAATCTCTTCTATTTTTGAGTGTGCCATCACCATCTGACAGCTGGTGGTGAAATTGGTTGGGTGGGCTATGAAATAAATTATACCCATAGAAAAGAGTGGAAGCTGGGCCAAGGGCGTAGAATTGGCATGGATCTGTCAACGTCTCATCACCTAGCGGTGCAGAAATGGTTAAATTATAAATAATATGACACATATGGTCAATGTGATTGGCTGTGCCCTCTGTTCCGAAGCTGAATCCTCCGTTCTGAAGTGTTCACTGCAGAGCATGGATGATGGAGTAGCAGAAAACCCTTCCCGTCGCACAGCTGTCTCCCACTGCTTTTTCATGTCTTTATTTTTGGGAAACCTACATAGTATGTGAAAAGTTAGCTAAGCAACTAACAACAATCAGCGTAGTTATGAAGGAAATACTTCGTTGTTTGGAGACAGGTTTCACCAAGCGGCTATTATGCGTGAGACTTCATATTAGCCACAAAGTCAGAAAAATCTGTTCGTAAAATTACGTTATAATGACCAAATACAATGAAAAGTATTTTTCCAGTCTCACCTGTGAAAGGTAATCCCATGTGATCTCATTTGTACAGTAAACCTGTTGGTACAGTTAAACGCAGCACATGAATGAGGCATCTTTATTCTCGGCTACTGTCTAGATGCTATACCAGAGACAGTTGAAGAATCTCCACTTTGCCACATCCAATATGGCGGCGAGGATGACGTATGATTCTACGCAGAAGGCGATGTTTATGTTTATATGTCTATGGTCATATCCACACTGCATTGGCTCCCGATCAAATTTTGTATTGTTTCTAAAATACTACTATTGACCTTTAAAGCACTGAATGTTCTTGCACCACAGTACCTGAGCGAACTTCTGGTTCTTTATGACCCATCACGTCTACTTAGATCAAAAGTTGCAGGCTATCTGCTGGTACCTCATATAGTGAAGGCTACATCAGGGGGCAGAGCCTTTTCTTACAAAGCCCCACAGTTATGGAACAGCCTTCCAAGTAGTGTTCGGGAATCAGACACAGTCTCACTGTTTAAGTCTAGGCTGAAAACATATCTATTTAGTCAAGCCTTTTGTTTATAGTGTTGTGGCAGCGGGGGCATGGTCAAGCGCCGGTCTGTGACAGGAGGGCGGAGTCAGGGAAGGTAAGTGGCAGAATCACTACACCTGAGAGCAATTAACCTGTGTTTGTGTGTCTTCCCAGTGACCGTGCCCGATTTAAAGAGGGAGAGCTGAGAGCAGAGGAGAGCTGATCCCTGAACGAGATGCTAGTGCGTGTGTGTCTCTCTGTGTATTAAAAGTATACAGATTGTTAGACTGAAAAGTTTGGCAATAAAGCCGCAATTTACCCCTGATCTCTGTCCTGCCGTCCTCTGTGCTCCACCCACACGTCGGGAACATTACAGTGGTGCCGAAACCCGGGAACCAGAGTGGAGCACCAACCAAGCAGCCCCATGGAATCCTCCCCGTTCGCCGACCTGGTCCACGCCCTCACCACGGCCCAGCAAAGCCAGCACCAGGCGCTCGTCACACTCCGGAAGGAACAAGAGCGGCGCTTCGAAGCCCTGGTGCTGGCCCAGCAGGAAGACCGCGAGGCATTCCGGCACCTCCTCGCGTCGGCGGGGTCCCCCAGCTCTCCGGCCGCGGGCCCGTCTCCCCTCACCATCACCAAGATGGGCCTGCAGGATGACTCCGAGGCGTTCATCACACTGTTTGAACAGGTCACAGAAGCCTCGGGGTGGCCGATGGAGCGGCGCGCGGCACGCCTCCTCCCCCTCCTAACGGGAGAGGCACAGCTGGCCACGCTACAGCTCCCCGCCGACCGCCGGCTGGCCTACGCGGACCTCCGCCGGGCCGTCCTCCAGCGCGTGGGGCGCACACCGGAGCAACAGTGCCAGGGTTTCCGCGCTCTACAATTGGAGGAAGTCGGCCGGCCGTTTGCGTTCGTTGGTGGTGGTTGAGGGCCAACGACCGCGACGCCGAGGGGATCATCGACCAGGTGGTGCTGGAACAATTCATCACCCGCTTACCAGCAGGAACCGCGGAGTGGGTCCAGTGGCACCGTTGCTGGATCAGGCAGTCGAGCTGGCGGAGGATCATTTGGCAGCTGTTCCGGCGGCAGGACAGCAGATGACGTTGACCTTTCTCTCCTCTTCTCTCTCTCTCTCTCTCTCCCCCTCCTTCTGTGTCCCATCCTCGCCCCATTCCCCCACCGCGGAGACGGGGGCCAGCTCCACCCCAGCCGGCCCGCCGCATCCGCGGTGCCCTCCCGTTTCTCCCTTCTGTGTCTGTCTCTCCCCCCCTCAGGTGAGTGAGCCCCAGAACACCGGTGCAGAGGGAAAGCCCGGGCCGGTTTGCTGGCGTTGCGGGGAGCTGGGCCACCTTCAACAACTGCACGGCAATGGAAGTGGGTGCAGTGGTTCGGATCCCCGACGCGCCAGAGGCCGCCCTCGATCGGGCCGGAGCGTATCACATACCGGTGAGTATCCAAGAGGCCAGAGGTGGGACAAAGTCACTAATGTGCAAGTCACAAGTAAGTCTCAAGTCCTACCACTCAAGTCCGAGTCAAGTCACAAGTCAAGGCACTTTTGACCAAGTCAAGTCCAAGTCCAAGTACTACCCAAGCCAAGTCGAGTCCAAGTCCAAGTCTCATTTTTTTCCAAGTCCCTAACAAGTCACCATTTATTCTACAGGCAATCAACACATTTTTGATCACAAATGTATTACCTCTCCACACTGCAGTGTATGTCCTCCTTTTCCAGTCACCTTGGATAAAAATGTCTGCTTAATGTAATGTCAGTGATTCATAGAGTCAGCATAAGTAACTACAGTACACCCATTCTTTTCCATTTTAAAATGTTTTAGAGCTTGTGCCCCAAGACAATCAAAGAATCTCAGAGGAGACAATGATTAGTTAGTTAACGTTAGTAAAGCATCCTAAATTTTCAGTGAGTTTAGTTTGAGTGAGTCAGTGTACATCTGAGGCTAAGGGTGTGAGAATGAGTGAAAGTATGACCATTTCCTTAAATTTTTTATTGGAAAATTAGTGAGAAATTAAAACAAAATTCTAAACAAAACTAGTACTGGTACTGTGTAACAAAAATCATTTTCTTTTCATTTCATTCATGTCATTTTTCACATAAAATTGCTTTTCATGTGCATTTTAAGACATGAAACTCAAAGTCCAAGCTAACAGATGATCTGTGTACTTTTAGAATCAAAGAATGGTTTTCCTTCTGAAGTTAGGCACTGTCCCAACATACAACATGACATGCCTTTAACACAATACAACGTGACTTGAGTACGTTTGTGTGTGTGAGAGAGACCAACTAACTGACAAAAAATTCCGGAAATATCTGTTCTCCACTACTGAGAGAGGGATGTTGCATCCAATGACCAAATCTGTTAGTATTGAATTTGTGATGGCTTTTTGTTGTGGGTGGGTAGCATTGTACTGTCTATCTTTTGCAGTAAGGAATCCAGAAATGGACGGCTGCTCTGTCTCACTTGGGATGATCTTGTTCTTCAGATATTCTGCAAATCTAAACAAGAAAAAAAATTTTTTAAATTAGTAGGCCTACTTGTTTTCTGTTTTTAATCATGTAGACATTAACATGTTTTTATCATTTTCAATATCGAAGTCTGAGTTCATTTAATCTGAACATATTTGTTTATACACAGTATAATGTTTAATACAAGCCAGCCAGGATGTTCCCTTAAGCAGTTTAGCTAGACCACAATGCATTCACTAAACACTCGCTAAAATACCGGTAGCCTCAGTAAACACAGAACGTTGTGATGATGTAGCCAGAATCAGAGTCCTCTAGGGCTCTGGCCAGAATGTGAGAATGAAGCCCTGGCAACATTCTAGAGAGCCGTATAATAAAGTAGAATAAACAGTTGTTGTGAATTTCAGAATGTTCAGCGGAATCCTCCAGATCCAAGTTGCGTGCTTTTGGCGAATTTGGTTTCTCGCCAGAGACTAATAAATGCACTGGTAAAGCCATGCTATTTAGAGGCATTGTGTGCCCTGTCGTTTGGGTAAGACTGTGGGATAATGCTTCGCGTCGGAGTAGGCTACACTCCAATCTGTCGGGATGTACTGCGCTATAAAACGTCAGCTGAGCTTAGGGCTGTGCCGATAGATGATGCCATCATCCATCGACGATGGTGGTCATCCATCACGATGGAGAGCCACCATCGTGATACCACGCCCCCTCCTGTCATAAACATGCATATACGGTATCATCTGGGCCTATTTAACCTAAAAAGTTAGTTTTTTGTTAGTTTAGTTAGTTAGTTTTGTTTAATATATAAATATATTATATAACATATATATATATATATATATATATATATATATATATATATATATATATATATATATAAAAATACATAATTATAAAAATCATTACAAAGCAATATCCTATTACCGCTTGTTCACGTAGGCTATGGTGCAGGGACGTGCTAGTGAACATAACATGGAATTACACAAATACAGTATGCTACTAATAATAAATTTCGACTTCATTTTTTAGCCTACACTATACTTTTAATGTAAAATTTGTCATGTTGTTCAAACAAATAGCCACTATTAACGACTTCAGTCGGGAAATATTGCACCTTATCAAACGGCAGTGAAGCGCAGACTTCGGCAGAAGTCAAATAACTTTAATCTGGTAAATAGGCCTACTTTCAGACACAAAATGGTCCACTCTAAGCCATAATGTCAAACCAAATGGAAGAATGAAGGTGATTCTGATAAATGTAAAGACAGTAAAAAATATATATATATATTAAATCATGATTTTAAAAGCTGGTGCAATAATTCAAACACTAATAAATTGGAAAAATTAGCGCGTTCAAGTGCGCACTAAAGGCCGAAACGCATCTTCAATTGATATGGTGTAAATAAATAATGAGTAATAGCTTAAGTGTAGTTTCTTCTCATAATTTGAATACTAGTCTTTCATTCTTAGAGCAGATTAATATCTTGCCGTGATCAGTGAGTGCTCGGGGAGGTTCATTTCCACCTGCGCTTTGCGCAGCTCATTTCTCCGAAGCCAGCTGTGCGCAAACGCAGTGTTGACTGCTCGGCAAACTCCAAACGCTCGGGCTGTACTGGCCCTCTGTTGCGCAAGCGAGTTGGTTATGGCCAGGTTCAAATTGTGCCCAAAACAACTTAACTACGGCCATTTCAATTGCCTGATGGCTGTGACAATATTCGCCCCGTTGTTATGCAGGCGATCTTTTTCTCCTCTATTTTCCATTTGGCAAGTGTCTTGCGCAATGCGTCTTCTAAATTGTCCGCTGAATGCGTCTCTGGCATGAAACTCGTCTGCAGGCATTTGGACTGCATTGCCCACTCTCGGTCCACATAATGTACGGTAGCTGACATATAGGGCATCATGTTGCAGCTGGACCACATATCCGTTGTCAAGGCCAAATATTCCACATCACCTAGCGCTTTTTTTTTCCTTTACGTGCCAAAGCCTCGGATGAGTATCTAATACTTTTAATAATAATAATATATTTAATAACGTGGTATTAAAATCCCCCCCCGCCCATGATATCATCATCCATCACGATGTTTGCACTGTAAACATCGTCGATGCCAATTAAGGGGACATCGCACAGCCCTAGCTGAGCTTACATTTTACATAGCCCAAATGGCCCATTATTCACATTGCCTACATGACACCAGAGAGAGGAAGAGAATAGAATTGAATGTCTCTGATGACACGTAATCCCAGCACTAATAACACGCATCGCACAGCGTCCATGACTTGGTGTAGTACGTAGCAGTCATCTCGTCTCAGTGGTTTAAATGCCTTTCATGACAAGCACTGACTTTCCCATTGCAAAGAGCGAACTTCTTTTACATACTTAGTTTGCAGCCTGGGTAACTGTTTATTTGATTCACGTTTTATCCTTTGCTGTCCGGTTCTTATCATAAGTCTGTGTCGTTCTGACCAGAGCCTTTATAACAATCTTGTAAACGTTCTCTGCTCTGACCAAATCACCACCTTCTGGCTATGCCTTCCCAATGTGTGTTAACTGGTAGCCTAGCCCACATAATCTAACACTAGACTGAACACAAAAGCAATCCAATAAAAAAAATCTACTTCACTATTTTATATTCAGCAAAGCAAAACAAATCCTTGACAGCGTTAATACATTAACACATTCCACTTCTAGCCACCAACTAGCCTGTACAGATTCTTGCTAGCTGTAGCCTAGCTTTGTTACTTACTTGTCCTTATGCAGCCTCAGGTGACGAGCGAAGTTTGATGTGGTTGACTGGCTGTCCGAAATTGTGGCTCCACATGTTCTGCACGTAGCAATGCGTTTGCCATCTGTATTGGAGTATTCTTTAAATCCAAAGGAAATTACGCGGGGAATCATGTTTTTATCCGTCCGTTCATCATTCAGCGTCATCAATGTTCAGCGTCCTCGTTGCCCATCACCGTTTGGTTTTTCATTTGAACCAGTTGAAGTGCTTGAGTGACACCTAGTGCTAGTGGATTGAGCTGCTGTAGCCTAGGACAAGGAGCTACACCGCATTCAAATAATAACGAGTGTACTTGGATTCAAAATCGAGGGGGGGGGGAAGAATATTTATACCTGATACACCAAGTCATTGCAAGCTAAAACTGTCAAGTCCAAGTCAAGTCTCGAGTCAACAGCGTGCAAGTCCGAGTCGAGTTGCAAGTCATTCCTCATCTAGGGATTTCAAGTCTCAAGTCATCAAAATGGTGACTCGAGTCTGACTCGAGTCCAAGTCACATGACTCGAGTCCACATGTCTGCAAGAGGCTACATATCAGGTGTTTGTGGATTCGGGTTGTAATCAGACCTCAATTCGCCAAAGCCTGGTGCAAAATGAGGCATTGGGGGAAGCACAGGGGGTGAAGGTGTTGTGTGTGCATGGGGATGTTCACAGCTACCCTTTGGTGTCGGTCCACATTTTCTTCAGAGGGGAAAAATTTATAGTGAAGGTGGCGGTTAATCCTCGCCTTACCCACTCTTTGATTTTGGGGACTGATTGGCCTGGATTTTGGTGGTTAATGACACGCTTAGTAAAGAGTGGGTCCTGCCATTTGACAGGGGGAGGTCCCGGGGTCGCTTTGGCGGGAGCAGCTGTCACAGAGCCGTCTACGTCATCTCCGCATCAGAGTGAGGAGCCGCCGGCTCCTCCTCTCTCTATTGGGGAATCCCTCGCGGATTTCCCATTAGAACAATCGCGAGACGAGACTCTGCGACATGCATTTGACCAAGTGAGAGTAATCGATGGTCAAACACTCCCGCTGAACGCCACCCCGTCCTTCCCCTATTTCTCTATTATGAAGGATAGATTATACCGAGTGACGCAGGACACTCAGACAAAAGAGCGAGTCACGCAGCTTTTAATTCCAAAGAGCCACCGGGAATTGGTATTCCAGGCGGCTCACTTTAATCCCATGGCTGGACACCTAGGGCAGGATAAGACACTAGCCCGAATAATGGCCCGATTCTATTGGCCGGGGATTCGCGGCGATGTCCGTAGGTGGTGTACAGCGTGCCGCGAATGCCAATTAGTAAATCCAGCGGCCATTCCAAAAGCGCCTTTGCGCCCTCTACCTTTAATCGAGACCCCGTTCGAAAGAATTGGGATGGATCTCGTCGGGCCATTAGATCGGTCAGCACGAGGGTACCGCTTTATATTAGTCCTGGTGGACTATGCAACGCGATACCCGGAAGCAGTGCCTCTGCGCAATATTTCAGCACGCAGTATTGCCGAGGCACTCTTCCGCGTCATCTCCCGAGTCGGAATCCCGAAAGAGATTCTGATTGATCAAGGCACTACATTTATGTCACGGACACTGCGCGAACTGTATGGGTTATTGGGAATTAAGCCGATCCGCACCAGTGTGTATCACCCACAAACGGACGGTTTAGTAGTACGGTTCAATCGCACCCTCAAAAATATCATTAAAAAATTCGTAAGTGAGGATGCACGTAATTGGGATAAGTGGCTCGAGCCCTTGTTGTTCTCAGTGCGAGAGGTCCCCCAAGCCTCCACGGGATTCTCCCCATTCAAATTATTGTATGGGCGTAAACCGCGCGGCATTCTAGATGTGCTGCGGGAAAATTGGGAGGAGGGACCTTCACAAAGTAAGAACGAAATTCAATATGTTATGGACCTGTGTGCAAAACTCCACACGCTCACCCACTTAACCCAGGAGAATTTGCGGCAGGCCCAAGAACGGCAAGCCTGCCTGTACAACAAGGGTACGCGCCTTAGGGAGTTCACACCGGGAGATAAGGTACTCGTACTGTTGCCCACGTCGAGCTCTAAATTGATCGCCAAGTGGCAAGGACCCTTTGAGGTCACATGGCGAGTCGGGGACGTCGACTATGAGGTGAGGCGAACGGACAGGTGTGGGGCACTACAGATTTACCACCTCAACCTGCTTAAACTCTGGAATGAGGAGGTCCCCATGGCATTGGTGTCGGTGGTTCCGGAGAAGGCGGAGCTGGGGCCGGAGGCTCAAAAAGGGACATTGGCATCACGTACCCCTCCGGTCCCCTGTGGAGACCACCTCTCCCCAACCCAAATCACGGAGGTCACCCAGTTGCAGACCGAGTTTTCGGATGTGTTCTCGCCCCTGCCCGGTCGTACTAACCTCATAGAGCACCACATAGAGACGCACCCGGGGGTGGTAGTGCGTAGCCACCCTTACAGGCTACCCGAACACAAAAAAAAGGTGGTTCGGGAAGAACTTGAGACCATGCTCGAAATGGGCATCGTCGAGGAGTCCCACAGTGACTAGAGCAGCCCGGTGATCTTGGTACCCAAGGCCAACGGGTCGGTCCGGTTCTGTGTGGACTATAGAAAAGTCAATGCGGTGTCTAAATTTGAAGCGTACCCAATGCCTCGTATTGATGAGTTGCTCGATCGACTAGGCACGGCTCGCTTTTATTCGACACTGGATTTGATGAAGGGATATTGGCAGATCCCCTTGACTCCACTATCCCGAGAAAAAATGGCCTTTTCCACACCGTTTGGGTTACACCAATTCGTCACACTTCCGTTTGGGCTGTTTGGGGCGCCCGCTACGTTTCAGTGGCTGATGGACAGGGTCCTCCGCCCCCACGCCACCTATGTGGCTGCCTATCTTGACGACATAATCATATATAGTAATGACTGGCCGAAGCACCTTGAACACCTAAGGGCCGTCCTTAGGTCGCTGAGGCGAGCGGGGCTCACAGCCAACCCAAAGAAGTGTGCGATTGGGCGGGTGGAAGTACGGTATCTGGGCTTCCACTTGGGCAATGGGCAGGTGCGTCCCCAAATTAACAAGACCGCAGCAATTGCGGCCTGCCCGAGGCCCAATACCAAAAAGGGGGTGAAACAGTTCCTGGGGCTGGCTGGCTATTATCGTAGGTTTATACCTAATTATTCGGACGTCACCAGCCCGCTGACTGATCTCACTAAAAAGGGGGCACCAGATCCGGTCCAGTGGATGGAGCAATGCCAGCGGGCTTTTTCTGAGGTAAAGGCTGCACTGTGTGGGGGGGCACTTCTACACTCCCCTGACTTTTCTCTCCCCTTTATATTGCAGACCGATGCGTCGGACAGAAGGCTGGGGGCGGTTTTGTCCCAGGAGGTGGAGGACCACCCTGTCCTGTACATCAGCAGGAAGCTGTCGGTGCGTGAGGGGCGCTACAGCACCATAGAGAAAGAGTGTCTGGCCATCAAGTGGGTGGTCCTCGCCCTCCGGTACTACCTGCTGGGGCGCCCTTTCACCCTCTGTTCGGACCACGCACCCCTCCAGTGGCTCCACCGCATGAAAGATGCCAATGCGCGGATCACCCGTTGGTATCTGGCGCTCCAACCCTTTAATTTCAAGGTGGTCCACAGGCCGGGGGCGCAGATGGTCGTGGCGGACTTCCTCTCCCGTCAAGGGGGGGGGGGGGGAGTCGGCTGCAGGCCGGACAGCCACCCGGCCTGAGTTGTGCATTGGGGGTATGTGGCAGTGGGGGCGTGGTCAAGCGCCGGTCTGTGACAGGAGGGCGGAGTCAGGGAAGGTAAGTGGCAGAATCACTACACCTGAGAGCAATTAACCTGTGTTTGTGTGTCTTCCCAGTGACCGCGCCCGATTTAAAGCGGGAGAGCTGAGAGCAGAGGAGAGCTGATCCCTGAACGAGACGCTAGTGCGTGTGTGTCTCTCTGTGTATTAAAAGTATACAGATTGTTAGACTGAAAAGTTTGGCAATAAAGCCGCTATTTACCCCTGATCTCTGTCCTGCCGTCCTCTGTGCTCCACCCACACATCGGGAACGTTACAAGTGTTTATGAGGTAAATGAGTAGATCTGGAGGGTCCTCAGGCATAGAGTGTTTTGGTAAACTGGGATGTATTAATGCTGTCAGTCCCCCACTCACTTGCTCACTCGAGTTTTTTGATGGTGTAGTGGCTGCTGCTTTATGTCCCAGGGCGCCCTCATGCCTGTGTTACCTTCTGGCTCTCCCCTTTTAGTTATGCTGTCACATAACTAGTTTTGCTGGAGTTCCTGCTTGCAGTCAGTGCAAAATGTATATTGTTCCTACTCATCAGGTGACATTGGGCATACTGAACAACCTGTGTTTTCTCTCTCTCTCTCTCTCTCTCTCTCTCTCTCTCACCCTTTCTCCCCTCCCTCCCCACTCTATCTGTCTCTCTGAGTTCTCCTAAGATCGAGATGCTGACCCCTTCTGCTCCTCGGACCTGCATGATCCATCCTGATGCCCTATGTCTGGCTGGAGTCTCATCACATTGCTCCTGTGGAGGACGGCCCCATATGGACAGTTGAAAGTCACACTTGGAAGACGCTCTGGACACTTACAGTAATGCTTTTATGGCTGAGGACTACAGTTGACTTGCTAACTTTAGGACTGCAGTTGTCATGAACAGTTTTGCACTCAAGTTTCTATCAACATCAACAAAACAGACTTCATGTTAAAACTGTTAAAACTGTTATAATCACGCTATCTGTTATCACCCAAATGAGGATGGGTTCTCTTTTGAGTCTGGTTCCTCTCGAGGTTTCTTTATCATGTCATCTGAGGGAGTTTTCCTTGCCACTGTCACCACAGGCTTACTAATTGGGGATAGATTAAGGATACAATGAGCTCATGTTTAAAGTCATTAAAATTATGTAAAGCTGCTTTGCGACAACGTCTATTATTAAAAGCACTATAACAATAAACTTGACTTAATCCTATTACATTGCAAATCAGTTGAAGAGACATTTAGGCTACCTATCTGGATGTTGTTGCTACATGGCAACAATTACATTTTACCATTTTACAAAAAAGACTCATTATATCTAAACTGGTCTTAATGATAAAAATTACATCCTTACTTACCACAGATAGTGTTTTTTTTTCTTGAAAAACTTTTGTCTAATTACTGAACAATTTTGACAAGAGTTCTCTATTGTCATCTACAGATCACGGAGGAGTCTGTGTTCTGCAGGATGCATCCACAACCTTCCCCCAAGCTACACAGTCCTGTGCCACTTGATGTATCTCACTTGGTGTCAGAGTCACTTCAGAGTCAGGGTGCAGAATCCTTCCAATAAACTCTGGGTAAAGCATTCGCTTCCCACCTCTTGATCGACGACCATGTTCTGGGGTCCATAGAATGAACACAAACTTTATCAAGTCCTCCTTGGACTGGCAGAGTTGGTGGCCTAGCCAAAGAAGTTGTCCGTCTTTCACTGATAGGGACAGTTGTCACTCATGCACCCTAGCATATGGGGCTTCGTTACTCACATGGACTTGCTGTTTGATATTCAACATAATTTGGAAGCACTGTCTTTGAAAGGCATCTAGGATTTCACACAAGTTAGATGTCAGGACCCATGTCTCGCATCCATAGAGTAACAGAGAGTAATGTTCTGGAGTAGCATGCCTACTATAAACACACTAACTAATGAACAAACTACCATAACTTCTGGATCAGCATATCTACTGTAAACACACTAACAGATTCTGGAGATTCAAACCTATGGATAATCTTCTAATAAACATACAAGCCATAAATGACTGAGTAGCACACCCAATCACTAACAAATAAGCAAATGATGGTAATTACTAAAGGAGCTCAGCTACTGTAAAATATACCATCAAAAAGCAAACTACCATGACTGATGGAGTAGTAAACCCACAGTACACTATTATTATTATTATTATTATTATTATGCAAATTATTTGAATCTTACAAAAAGGCTGTTGCTCTAATAGTCCAAAAAATAAGGTAATATGAAGACTAATTCTGGTGAAATCTGTGTTTCCTGTAGGCAGACCCATCCTGCTTGCCATTTTATTAGCTGTCTTAGGGCAAGTTTACATTAGACTGTATCTGTCTCGTTTTCTTCGCGGATGCACTGTCCATTTACATTAAAACGCCTGGAAACACCAGGAAACGGGAATCCGCCAGGGTCCACGTATTCAATCCAGATCGTGTCTGATCCGGTGCTGTGTAAACATTGAGAATACGTGGATACGCTGTGCTGAGCTCTAGCTGGCGTCCTCATTGGACAACGTCACTGTGACATCCACCTTCCTGATTCGCTGGTGTTGGTCATGTGACGCGACTGCTGAAAAACAGCGCGGACTTCCGCCTTGTATCACCTTTCATTAAAGAGTATAAAAGTATGAAAATACTGCAAATACTGATGCAAATACTGCCCATTGTGTAGTTATGATTGTCTTTAGGCTTGCCATCCTTCCACTTGCAAGTGGTAAGTGATATGCACTGAGATCACACACACAGCGGCTCAGTCCCGAATCACTGCTCGTGCGCTATACTCGCGCGCTCTGTGAGCTGCGCAGGGCCGGAGTGCGCACCCTCCAGAGGGCACTCGCTGTTCAGGGTGGAGTGATTTGGAACGCAGGATGCCTGAGGAGCCGAGCGTATCCGTGTATTAGTGTTGCTGTGTGCACGCGAATCGTGTATTGGTGTTGCTGTGTGCACGCTAATCGTTTTAAAAACGTTAATCTGATGATCCGCTGATACGGTCTAATGTAAACCCCACCTTACTCTTGACATTTTTCTTTCAGACACACCTTCATTGCTTTTCATTCTGTCATTTAGCTTAAGATAAGAACAAATCCAAATGGGACGCCTCTGGGAGGGTTTTCTGTCACGCAACAAATTGTACAGAGCACATTGTTTGTTTCTCTGAGGAAAATGACCTTTTGCGTTCATCTTCTTTTGCTCTTCACGTTTACATTGGATGTCAGTCTCTCTGACTCTCAGCAGTAACGGAAAGTTCTGGAAGCTGAGCTGGGTTTGATCTCATGCCTGCATAATATGCTTGACAGTGCAAACGTTCTTTCTGTCTCTTTCTCAAAAGTGAGTAAAATCGCAGATCAAAGCCGAAGGAGCTGAAAGTAGTTTAACCTTTACTCTGTCTCTTAGGCTCAACTGTCTAAAAGTGACATCTTTTATTAAAAGACAAAAAGAACATTAGGGTGGGTGTGAGCATATTTGCGCCTACATTTATATGCTTATTGAGATAAGAGAGCACAATGTGTGCTTTTATAAGTGGGTTTAGGGAAAAAAAAGTATTGTTATCTCTTTCTGTGAATACTCAAATCTGTTTTGTTGGTTTCAGTGATGTAGGAATTCTGAAATCCACACACGGCTAAATAATTGATATGTAATGTAAGTGAAGGAATATAAAAACAAACCAAAAGTTGAGAGCATCTAACATGCTAAACCGATATTTCTCAGCATTATTTCATAAGACAGGTCCTGGAAGGTCAAGCAGTGAAACTTAAAACTGTACATTTTGTGGAGTTTTTAAAAATGTTTCACGACTTACTTGAAGTTTTCAGGCTTCAGCAAATCAATACTCGTGCATTCTGGGAGAAAGATAACACTATCTGCTTCCATGCCAAAGGAGAAGGGTTGTAGGTATCTCAGAAACCTGAAGGAATATGGTAGCACTGCCAGGATTTGAGGATGATGCAAGAGTCTGAGAGAGACGCAAGAAAATTACAGTATAGCGTGCAGGAATCCGATAGAGATTTAAATTCTGGAAGAAACTGACTTTGGTGCAGGAAAATTCAAGAACTGCACAAACCTATTAGAAATGGACAAGTCTGATGGATGACCAATGGTAAATATAGACCCCCTGAGAGCCTGATAGAGCTGAAAGAGTCTCACAAAACCACAAGGGTCTGATTGAACCAGAGTAGTCTGACAAAACTGCAAGAGTCATTAGAGTCTGATAGAGATGCTAGAGTCTAAGAGTTGTAAGGGTCTGATAGAAGCACAAAAATGTAATGGAGCTGAGTCAGTTTGAGCCTCAAGTTTCTGGTAGAGTCACATGTCTTGTAGTGCTAGAAGAGTCTGCTACAGCCACAAGATTCTGATAGAGTCACAAAAGCCTGATGGTGCTGCAAGAATCTGATAGAGCTGCAAGAATCAGTTAGAGCCCCTTAGACCTGAGAGAGCCACAAGAATCTGATAAATCCACACAAGTTTCATAGAGCCACACAAGTCAAGGCCACACAAGTCTGATAGAGCCACTAGGATCTGATAGATCCACAAAAGTCTGAAAGAGTCACAAAAGTCTGATAGACTTGCACAAGTCTGATAGTACTGCAAGAATCTGATAGAGCTGCAAGAGTCAGAAAGAGCCACAGGATCTGATAGAATCCTAGACAGGCCAAATAGTCTGATAGACCCACAAATGTCAGGTAGAGCAAGAGACTGACAGAAGTCTTGCAGAAGTTCAAATGCATGATAAAGCTGCAAGATCCAAAAAGAGATGCCAGTCAGAAAGATCCCAGAGAATCTGATATATAGCTATATGAGACCAACAGGCCCTTGGGTCTGATTGGACTGATAGAGTCTGATGGATCCCAGAATGCTGCATGGGAATTTCATGAGGTTCTGGAGTTATATGGTGCTTGAAAACACATTATACACAATTATTAATGACCAAACTCATACAACATCTTGCAATAAAATTTGAATTAACTCAGCACTGTGTGTATTCCTTCTCTGGCCCCATAAGCATCAATTAATTAACCCCACAATGACCTCCCTATGAACTGCCTGCCATATGGCCATCTCTAATCACATTGGCTGACGCTGTGTGGCTCATGTTCTTTCAGTGGAGTTCAGTCATAGCACACACTTACACATTTGCTGAATTATAGTCAGAGCAAACACCTATTCACTTAACCATCACTCCTGATTTGGTCAGTATTGTAACCATCACAGTGTTCCATTCTGGCATGACCTGAGATGATATTTACTTGAGAATCTATGAAAAGTATTGGTAGATTTATGCACTATATTATGCACAGCTGACCATCACAGCCATCAGGCCATTCCAAAACCATGGAGTTTGATGTTATGATAACCTTCATTCTTCTTCAAAGGCTTTCCACTAGATTTTGGGGCATGACTGTAGGGATTTGTGTTAATTCAGCTGCAAGAGCAGTAGTGAAGCCAGGCACTGATGTTTGAATGTTGAGGAGTCTCCAGTTCCACTTCATCCCAAAGGTGTTCCGGTCAGGACTCTGTCCAGGACATTCAAGTTCTTCCATTCCAGTGTTGGCAGTCCATGTCTTCATGGATCTCACTTTGTGCACAGGGGCATTGTCATGCTGGAACAGGTTTAGGCTTCTGAGTTCCAGTGAAGGGAAATTGTCTCTGTATGTTGTAGCATTACATACTATATTTCAGATTTTGGGGAAGAACCATATGTGTGATGGTCAGATATCTACAAACTTTTGGCCTTCTAGTGCATCTTCATTACAAGATGTTCTGGTGTCCACACAAATGTCCATTGTCTCCTGAAACCACAGCATGATATTTTCTATCATGAATGTTGTAACCATTTGGGTATTGTTAGTTCTTTTCTACTGAAAGTTTCCATAATAAACTGTCACTCGTTCTACTGTATCTGAACACTTCCATGATGTTTTCTTTCAGCACAAATTCCACTGCCACTTGAACATCCTCCACCATGGCCATTACAAAATAACTAATGTTTGAAAGGGAGCAAATAATCACAGGACATAAAATGGCCTGAAAAATACCTTCCTTTGACAGTGAAATTTGAAACCACTTATTTCATAAATGCACGCTGTTGCTAAAAATTTAATCTAATATACAGTAAGTACAGATTCACTGTATTGAGACATTTTAGGGCACAAAGAGGTACAATAATTACAGACACAAGGAAGTTACTGGAATGAACCACCCATTCAGACTTATCAATCACACACAATAGTGATTATTGACTTCGTCTTTATGGTGAGTGAAGTTTTATTTTCAGATCAGAAGGGGTATAATGACCCTTAATTATCAAATAGCCCCTTAAAGAACCCTTTTTTCTAAGCGTGTACCAAGTACCAAGAGATATACATTTAAATGTTTTAACAGGTTCTTGGTATTCAGAAGAAAATAACCACACATTTACCCAGTTAACACATACATAGTCCTGAAGGGTTCTTTAAGGGTTCACTGGATAATTAAAGGGTCTTAGCTTCCAAAAGGGGTTTTACTTGGAGGCCTTTCTGATATGAAAACACTTGTCAAATAAAATCTTTCACAACCATTAAATAGCATATGCCAAGTCAATGATTGCTATTATGCTCGATAAACCAAGATAGGTGGTTCATTACGATAATCTCTGCCCACTATTTTGCGCTTAGCTTGAGAACTCAATTGTGTGTATTCCCTGCTCTTGCTGGTCGAGCCTGTTCCTCCTGTAAGAGTTTTTCTGTGGGAGTTTTACGCTCTCAGGCAGAGAGTGATTAAACTCAAACTTTTCGCCAGCGACTAATTAAATCCATCGACTCCTGCAGCGAGTGAACCAAGGGAGGGAGGTGAATTATGAGTGCAAATCGCAGCTTTGATTTCGCTGGAGAAAACTCGGCCTGTTCCTGAGACTGGTCCACCTGGTGTGTGTCAGTGTGTGTGTAGGTGTGTGGCTGTGATCAAACTGCGTATCTTACCTTTCATCGCATATCGCCGTGGGGTTGGGGTGTGGGTAGGGGAGCTGCCTGAGGGGAATAAAGCACCCAATATGATCTAGACCTTTTTTCATTCATTTTTTTATTTTTAAGGAACCAAAGGTGTGGAACCAACTTTATGTTTCTGGTTTCCTGTGATGCTTTGTTAGTAGCTGGGAGTCTCGCTCTCTTTTCCACCCTGCTGCTCCTTTCCTCTTCATCTTTTAGCTAGTGAATAAATTTAACCACCCATCCTCCCCTCCCACCATCAGACCTTGAGGAGAGATTGGAGGTATAAATGGTCTTTGTTCCCTGTGTATGCATGTGTGTTATCGAGCACTGCTTCACAGGAAATGTTATTGTCGTGAGCTGTCTCAAGGGAACTTGTTCAGGAGTGAGAGTAAGTGATTCAGTCAGTGCGCCCAATACTGTCTCATTAGCCTCCCATACTAATTATCAACATCATCCACTCACGGGCTCAGTCTCTATGCTCTCTCTTACATCTCTCTCTTTTTCTCATTAAAGGAAGGATGCTAGCTTCGAAGATTCCGGATGTTTATATAGGCAGGGGGTAAAGCATTTCTCCTGGAAAATAACCACTATTTTCTTTTCGACCAGTGGGAATTGGGAGGAGAGTTATTAGGAGGATTTTTGCCGTTAAAAGCTGATTTAAGCAGCAGATCAAAAAAGAAGTCCCTCGTGGATCATGTTCATTATTTGGCCAAAACAGCAACAATTTTAACAGCTGGATCTGCACAAAATAAAAAATGAATACAACTTGAGAGATAATAGATAAATAAAAATGAAATGCAGATTGCTGTGGTTTAAGAGGAATAAAGCATATGATAGTGGCCAAATAAATCAAATTTTCCCATAACAGAATAGCGCCGAGAGTTTTACTGCTTACTTTAAAATATGAGGTTTGAAATAGTAGTCTCATATTTGTACTATATGCAACATTAACATTGCATATTTTATAATAGGAAGATGATGGGATGCATTTTATTTATTTTACCTTACAGAGAAACTGAAAAGTAAAAGCAAAGGAAATGCGTAAACTCCTTTGTCCTGAAGATGTCACAAAACTTTACAAAAGTTCCAGCTTTATCTCTGACTGTTACAAAGCACTGATACTGGAGACTCCTTCCAGATCCTGATTCCTGGATTAGCTCAAGCAGTTTATAACCCATAATTAACATCTACAGTAACTGAGTATAAAACAACAGACAAAAAGTCAGAAAATAAATAAATAGATAAATAGGCTTGAAGATGCCCCAAGAATGAGCAAGACTTTACAACAAGCAGGAGATTATTTATAGGAGTCCAAAGTCCTTCCGGAGACCAGAGACAGGTGCAGGCGTTAATTAGTATGCATAAAGGAGCATGCTAATTTAGTCAATATCCGGTGTTAGCTCTTTAGAGGCAACATCAATTAACACTCAAAGATCAGAAGCACACCATGTTACCATTTAGATGAAATCTAAAAAAAAAAGCTTCAGATTTCAGTTTTTAAACAGATTTTTATTTTATATGGGATTAATGTGCTTTTCAACAGAACAGACAATTCAGAGAGTTGATTATATCTGCCAGATGCTGCATTAAGAAACCCTTCACAAAGGCTTAGAAACTCATTTCCCATTGCTCATTTCTCATTTTCCCTTACTAATCAATCTGTACAGTGCAGAATCCACCGAAGTTAGCATAAAAGGAGTGTTGTATTTATTTAGCAAAGCATTTAAATAAAGTTCTGACAGCATATAACGTATAGCCAATGATAAGAGGAATATGAGAAAAGTAGGATTAAGTACAAGAAATCCTGATGGATGCTAGGAATCTCACTGCAAAGAAAAGACTAAACAGATCAAAAATTTGGTCCAGTACTTATTTACTGAAAATGGATAAAAATGAAAGCATCACTAGAAACAAGAACGTTTTGCCTTGTGACCAATTTTGTAGATATTTAATCACCTGCTAGTTAACATCAAAGGATTCTTTGCTAGGGTTCTAACATGTGCAACCTACGATATCTTACTGAAATGGTTTGAAAAGATCAATAGTCTTTCATCTACTGCCCTTCATTCCATTAATCAGGAACAACCTGTGAAAAAAAAATACATCACGCCAAGTCACTAGCAGGCCCAGAGATTTTCACTTCTGCTGCATGCCCCCTCCCTTCTGCAAAAATTGTGTATTCCTCTCAAGGTGCTAACTGTCTCCATTGTATTGTGAACAGCCACTCCACCCCCCACTGAGGTTGCTGCCTGTAATGACAAAGGCCAAACTGCTGTTTGAATGAACTCTGATCAGCCCAACATGCTGTGTGTTGAGTTGTGTGTGTTGTACTAAGAGTAACAATTTTTCATTTTATATTTTATTTAGCCAACAAACAGATGTACACATTCACCTTATTTTGTCAGTTGATCCGAGAAACACTTTCTATTTGTCATAAAAACACTTATTTTAATAATGGCCTGTCATTTTAGGAAGGGACATACTAAATCCTTCATGAATGGTAATTTGGTTGTAGGTTACACCCCAATTTCAATGACAATTTACTCTGCCAAGCTCACAATGACAGAGGACTGGAATTAGTGCCCCAAAAAAACACAATTTCAGCTTGGAAAAACTACAAACAGACGGTATAACTTCAGGAAGAAAATAAATGTTTATTTCACACTAAGAAAAGCAGGCTCACTATATATGGAGGCTATACAAAGCACAGAAATGTAGCATACAGTTGTCCCATCTAGCAGTTTCCACATTCCTATGGTGAGTCTTTCCTACATTTGCCACAGGTGTATTTGCGGCAGTGTACACAAAGTTCGGTGCTTCTGTTATTATTGCAGAGTATGCGCACCTGGCACTGTGTCTTTTTCTTCTGAGAAACTCATCTCATGATGCTGCTGCTTGTGCTCTTCCCCTTGTGCCTTTTCCTGCAAAAGCCTGTTTTGAAGTTCCTCTGCAAGCTCCAGCATGAACAATTGGTGACTTTCTTTGGATCCTGTACATGCTGTGCACAAGACATGTGCATTTGTGACAGCCATGTCAAGCAGGTTGTAAAACACAGCCATGGGCCATATCCGTGTTCCTGTACACACCGAGTAGTTGCATAATTTCTGGTCCATGATATCAACGCCGCATTTGAAATGGTTATAATCAACAACAGTGTTTGGTTTTTGTTTTTGGGTGTCCACAATTTCCACTTTCTGATGCATGGTGCTCAGAAGACAAACAGATTTCTTTTTTTTGTTGCAAACACCGTCAGCAAGGCACTTCCAGATGTGAACACCTGTGTGGAGTACAACTGGCGCCCCGAGGTTTCCTTTGCAGTTGCTGGTAGCTCCCGACGATTTTTGTTGATGGTGCCAAGCAGAGTTGTTTTTCGTTGAAGAAGCCTGTTAGCCAAAGACAGAAAGGTGAAGAAATTGTCCATAGTTACAGTCCTTCCCTGGTCCATAAATGGTTCCATCAATTTCAAAGCAACATTCTCTGACAGCCTCTCTTCCGTCGGATGAGTGGTATCTTTTCCCAAGTAAGGGATGGCACTACACATGTATTTTGTGTCCAAATCTGCTGCAATCCAAAACTTGATTCCAAACTTGTCAGGCTTGGATGCAATGTACTTCAGAAAGGGACAATGAACCTTTGAAGGAAATAACTGCTCATCCACAGTAACATGTTGCCCTGGACTGTAGGACGACACACAATTCTGAACAAACCGCTGCCAGATGTCTGAAATTGCTGCAAATTTGTCCATTTGTATGTGCTCCTTGCGGGTGTCCTTGTTGTCGAAGCGAAGGTACCACTTTACTTCAAGAAAGCGGTTACGGGGCATTATGGCTTTGATATCTGGGTTGCCGAATCTATTGGCCCACATGAGTCGCATGGCACCAATGTAGCCCTTGGCAGCCCTTCAAAAAAGGATTGCAAGGAACGCCATCAGCTCGAAGACACTCATCTGCCAGCTGGGATTTGTTCTATGGCCCTCCTGGACTGTGCAGTCTCTGATGGTCAACAACATGCTGATATCCAACAAACACAGGAAGCTTTGAAGGCGACTCATGATTTTGCATGTTGCAAACTCTGTTGGCCCTCCAGATCCATTGAATGCTGTCTGTGGAGTTTCATGAGCAGAAAATTCTCCAACTTTGTGGTGGAACCACACAGTGCCATCTTTCGCCTTCTCTGTGGATCCAGGTGTTATGCCCACATCTGCAACTTTTTGTTTTTTATTACAAGGGGGGGTTGACATGCATGGTGTCTGCCTCCTCATTTGACGTGGCCTCTGTGTCTGAACTGTCCTGCTCAATCACATACTTGACCACCCATCTCCTGGTGCGTCTTTGGAGGGGAGGATTTACTGGTGCAAGAGCAGTCGCATCCTCATCACTTGATGAATTGGTGACAATGTTTTCATTCTGAAATGCGAGGTCCACATCTCCACCATCAGATTCATAGTCCGACATACTCTGTAGAATTGCTAAAGCCTCCTGAGCACTGATCCTTCTTGGTTGCCTTGGTTGTGACATTGTGAAGTCTGGGTCTGCGTGCCAGGCATTCCCTATTTATGGTTATTTCTCACCCACAACATTCACACCTTTTATGACACTCCCATTCCCCTCCCTTCCTTCATCGAATCTAAGTTGTATGATGCCCACTGAGTCTTACAAAAGGGCACATCAGAGGCTATTTCTCAGGTAGCACAATTTGTCTTATGCCCTTGTCAAATGCCAGCACGGTTTTTGTTACAAATGTTATAGTGGAAAAATGGCAAATATTTTGGTTATGTGCCTTTGGTATGTGCCTTTTATGGCCAGTGATTCTAAGGCCCTGTCCACACGGCAATGGATTCAGGTGAATCTGATAAAACTGTTTATCGTTTCGGCCTGGCGTCCACACGGCACCGGCATTTTGGGTGCCCCAAAACGAAATCTTTTGAGAACGGGTTCCAGAGTGGAAAAACCTGGCAACGGCGCCGTTGCGAAGTCGTCTGGATGAGTAGAACAGATTTGTTTACGATGACATCACAACCACATGACTGAGTGCTTGGGTAGAAGTGTAACGAACTCGATGCGAGTTGTCAACAAATCCTATAACTTGGTTCATGAAATGCGCTTACAAAATATTTTCACTGTGAATATTTATTGTGTAATGGTGCAAAGTGAGAGAGAGAGAGAGAGAGAGAGAGAGAGAGAGAATAGCCCTTAGGGCAGAGTCTTTAGTCCAAACACTGCGGAAGCAGTATAACCAAAACCGCGCACCGCCCGTGCGCTTTCCAAAAACAACCCCACCAGCAAAAATAGGGAAAAAAAAGGAGCGATCTCACCTCTTCAGATGTTGGTTTAAGTCTGACAATACATTCCTCAAAAAGGGCATAGAAGAACAAAGTAATCCATCAACGTGTAGCATTCAATTTATTCCGGACCATTAAATAATTCTGGAGGATATCAGAATGTTGGCATACCGGCTTCCATCTACCCCCGTTCATTCCTCTTTCCGCGTCTCCATTCAAAAAACGAGCACGTGATTTAAAGGGACTATATCCATAGGATAGGGAGTGAGAAGGTGTGTGCGTGTGACAGTGACAGGGTGAGTGACAGGGAAGAACCTAGGCTCATGCTCACCCTGAATTTCTCTTAAAGTGAAGGCAGAAGAACGTTCAGTGCCTGGCCAGGCTTTCTATGTATTAATTTACATAGACGTTTTAATATGAAATATAAATAAAGTGTCTTAGACAATAGATACTATTTTACGCTACTGATTAATAATCAAAACTTTGTGTGGCTGATGCTACAGAAGAAGGGGTTTATGCGCATGCGTCCTACTTCTTCTATTGTTCTGGTGTCTCCGATGGGACCGTCTTACAGCACACGTAGAGGTGTGGCATGTGTATTGCATTGTTTTCAGCAAGCGTTGTGTTGCCATATGTACCTGATATTTTACTGATCCGTTGCCCATGTGGACGCGATATTTAAAAAAAAAATCTCGTTGCCGTTGTCGTGTGGATGTAGCCTTACAGAAGGGCACATCAGAGTTGCTGGCCTGCAGAATATCCTGTGTGGGGGGGTGGGGTGCTGGCAGGGACACAGCTCAATAATTAGGCTTCTTTACACAACAATGGGAGACAGTTAGTGGTATGTTGTTAGACTTATTCACACATTTGGGGGGGGGGATTTCATTGCAGACTAAGGCCCTGTCCACACGGCAACGGATTCGGGTGACTCCGATACAATTGCTTATCGTTTAGGCCTGGCGTCCACACGGCACCGGCGTTTTGGGTGCCCAAAACGCAATCTTTTTGAGAACGGGTTCCAGAGTGGAAAGATCTGGCAACGTTGCCGTTGTGAAGTCGTCTGGATGAGTAAAACGGATTTGTTTACGATGACGTCACAACCACATGACTGTGAGTGCTTCACGCCGGGTAGAAGTGTAACGAATATCACCAGGAAAAAGCCTTACAGAGCACTAGTGAGAGTGAAACACGAGCTTGGATATTATTATTATTATTATTATTATTATGTTCAGTGTTAGTTCACAGTAGTAATGCAAGAAGCAGAATAGTGACAGTAATAGTGAAGCAAAAACATGCAATTGTACAAACACTGCAGCTCTACAGCAAAATATTCATTTATAAAATGGTCTGATTCTTAACACCAGTAGTGCCAATGATCGCATTGCGATGCGAGTTGTCAACAAATCCTATAACTTGGTTCATGAAACGCGCTTACAAAATATTTTCACTGTGAATATTTATTGTGTAATGCCTGGTGCAAAGTGAGAGAGAGAGAGAGAGAGAGAGAGAGAATAGCCCTTAGGGCAGAGTCAATCCCGCCAGCAAAAATAAGGGGAAAAAAGGAGCGATCTCACCTCTTCAGATGATGGTTTAAGTCCTACAATACATTCCTCAAAAAAGGGCGTAGAAAAGCAAATTAATCCATCAACGTGTATCATTCAATTTATTCCGGACAATTAAAGACGCCGCCTTCCGCGTACGTCATCCTCGTCGCCATTTTGGAAAGGTCAAAGCGGAGAATAAAGATTAGCTGCGTTTAACTGTACCAACAGGTTTGCCGTCCAAAGGAGATCACATGGGATTACCTTTCACAGGTGAGAAACAGCAAATTAATCCATCAACGTGTAGTATTCAATTTAATCCGGACCATTAAAGACGCCGCCTTCCGCGTAGAATCATACGTCATCCTCGCCGCCATATTGGAAAGGTCAAAGCGGAGAATAAAGATTAGTTGCGTTTAACTGTACCAACAGGTTTACCGTCCAAACGAGATCACATGGGATTACCTTTCACAGGTGAGACTGGAAAAATACTTTTCATTGTATTTGGTCATTATAATGTAATTTTACGAACAGATTTTCCTGACTTTGTGGCTAATATGAAGTCTCGCGCATAATAGTTTATGCGCATGCGTCCTTACTTCTATTCCCATACGAAAAAGAACAGTAAAGAACTTAAGAGTTTACCACTGTCTTGGTAGTAAATCCTTATAAATATAAGGATAAATCCTTATAAGGATTTATAAATAAATATATATGCCATGTATGATTTACTCCTGAAAGTGGCCCATTTTGCATTTTCCTCATACAAATTTTTTATGAAAATCTAGTATGTATGAAGTGAACATTGTGCATGGTTTTTACAGATAATGTGTATGATGAATTACACCGTCTTTGTATGCTTCATGTAATGTTTGTAGTTTTAAATTATATTTTACAGTTTAAAATGTATATGCCTTTTATATGTAAATCCACATATGTTTGTGTTGGATTTACATATAAAAGGCATGTACATTTTAAACTGTAAAATATAATTTAAAACTACAAACATTACATGAAGCATACAAAGACGGTGTAATTCATCATACACATTATCTGTAAAAACCATGCACAATGTTCACTTCATACATACTAGATTTTCATAAAAAATTTGTATGAGGAAAATGCAAAATGGGCCACTTTCAGGAGTAAATCATACATGGCATATATATTTATTTATATTTATAAGGATTTACTACTAAGACAGTGGTAAACTCTTATAAGTTCTTTACTGTTCTTTTTCGTATGGGTTGTTCTGGTGTGTCCGAAGGGATCGTCTTACAGCGCCCCTAGAGGTGTGGCATGTGTATTGCATCGTTTTCAGCAAGCATTGCGTTGCCATATGGACCTGATTTCTACTGATCGTTGCCCATTTGGAGGCGATATTTTTTTTAAATAACATCACGTTGCCGTTGTCGTGTGGATGTGGCCTAAGGCTACATCCACACGACAACGGCAACGAGATGTTATTTAAAAATATATCGCGTCCAAATGGGCAACAATCAGTAAAATATCAGGTCCATATGGCAACGCAACGCTTGCTGAAAACGATGCAATACACATGCCACACCTCTAGGGGCGCTGTAAGATGGTCCCTTCGGAGACACCAGAACAATAGAAGAAGTAACAACGCATGCGCATAAACTATTATGCGCAAGACTTCATATTAGCCACAAAGTCAGGAAAATCTGTTTGTAAAATTACATTATAATGACCAAATACAATGAAAAGTATTTTTCCAGTCTCACCTGTGAAAGGTAATCCCATGTGATCTTGTTTGGACAGAAAACCTGTTGGTACAGTTAAACGCAGCTAATCTTTATTCCCCGCTTTGACCTTTCCAAAATGGCGGCGAGGATGACGTATGATTCTACGCAGAAGGCGGCGTCTTCAATGGTCCGGAATAAAGTGAATGATACACGTTGATGGAATTAATTTGTTGTTTCTCACATGTGAAAGGTAATCCCATATGATCTCGTTTGGACGGTAAACCTGTTGGTACAGTTAAACGCAGCTGATCTTTGTTCTCCGCTTTGACCTCTCCAATATGGCGGCGAGGATGACGTATGATTCTACGCAGAAGGCGGCGTCTTCAATGGTCCGGAATAAAGTGAATGATACACGTTGATGGAATTAATTTGTTGTTTCTCACATGTGAAAGGTAATCCCATATGATCTCGTTTGGACGGTAAACCTGTTGGTACAGTTAAACGCAGCTGATCTTTATTCTCCGCTTTGACCTCTCCAATATGGCGGCGAGGATGACGTATGATTCTACGCGGAAGGCGGTGTCTTTAATGGTCCGGAATAAATTGGATTAATTTGCTCCTCTACACCCTTTTTAATGAATGTATTGTCGGACTTAAATCAACATCTGAAGAGGTGAGATCGCTCCTTTTTTCCCCTATTTTTGCTGGCGGGATTGCACCATTACACAATAAATATTCACAGTGAAAATATTTTGTAAGCGCGTTTCATGAACCAAGTTATAGGATTTGTTGACAACTCGCATCGCAATGAGAAGATCATTGGCACTACTGGTGTTAAGAATCAGACCATTTCTCATCTCATCTCATTATCTCTAGCCGCTTTATCCTGTTCTACAGGGTCGCAGGCAAGCTGGAGCCTATCCCAGCTGACTACGGGCGAAAGGCGGGGTACACCCTGGACAAGTCGCCAGGTCATCACAGGGCTGACACACAGACTCAGACCATTTCATAAATGAATATTTTGCTGTAGAGCTGCAGTGTTTGTACAATTGCATGTTTTTGCTTCACTATTACTGTCACTATTCTGCTTCTTGCATTACTACTGTGAACTAACACTGAACATAATAATAATAATATCCAAGCTCGTGTTTCACTCTCACTAGTGCTCTGTAAGGCTTTTTCCTGGTGATATTCGTTACACTTCTACCCGGCGTGAAGCACTCACAGTCATGTGGTTGTGACGTCATCGTAAACAAATCCGTTCTACTCATCCGGACGACTTCACAACGGCAACGTTGCCAGATCTTTCCACTCTGGAACCCGTTCTCAAAAAGATTGCGTTTTGGGCACCCAAAACGCCGGTGCCGTGTGGACGCCAGGCCTAAACGATAAGCAATTGTATCGGAGTCACCTGAATCCGTTGCTGTGTGGACAGGGCCTAAGGCCAAGTTTACATTAGACCGTATCTGTCTCGTTTTCTTCGCGGATACACTGTCCGTTTACATTAAATCACCTGGAAACGCCGGGAAACAGGAATCCGCCAGCATCCACGTATTCAATCTAGATCGTGTCTGGTCCGGTGCTGTGTAAACATTGAGATACACGGATATGCTGTGCTGAGCTCTAGCTGGCGTCCTCATTGGACAACGTCACTGTGACATCCACCTTCCTGATTCGCTGGCGTTGGTCATGTGACGCGACTGCTGAAAAACGGCGCGGACTTCCGCCTTGTATCACCTTTCATTAAAGAGTATAAAAGTTTTAAAATACTGCAAATACTGATGCAAATACTGCCCATTGTGTAGTTATGATTGTCTTTAGGCTTGCCAATCTTCCACTTGCAAGTGGTAAGTGACGCGCATACCCGATATGCACTGAGAGCACACACACAGCGGCTCAGTCCCGAATTACTGCTCGTGCACTTCACTCGCGCACTCTGTGAGCTGTGCAGGGCCGGAGTGCGCACCCTCCAGAGGGCACTCGCTGTTCAGGGCGGAGTGATTTGGAGCGCAGGATGCCTGCGGAGCCGAGCGTATCCGTGTATTGGCGTTGCTGTGTGCAGGCGAATCGTGTATTGGTGTTGCTGTGTGCATGTTAATCGTTTTAAAAACGTTAATCTGATGATCCGCTGATACGGTCTAATGTAAACCCCACCTAAGGCTACATCCACATGACAACGGCAACGAGATGTTATTTAAAAATATATCGCGTCCAAATGGGCAACAATCAGTAAAATATCAGGTCCATATGGCAACGCAACGATTGCTGAAAACGATGCAATACACATGCCACACCTCTAGGGGCGCTGTAAGACGGTCCCTTTGGAGACACCAGAACAATAGAAGAAGTAAGGACGCATGCGCATAAACTATTATGCGTGAGACTTCATATTAGCCACAAAGTCAGGAAAATCTGTTCGTAAAATTACATTATAATGACCAAATACAATGAAAAGTATTTTTCCAGTCTCACCTGTGAAAGGTAATCCCATGTGATCTTGTTTGGACGGCAAACCTGTTGGTACAGTTAAACGCAGCTAATCTTTATTCTCCACTTTGACCTATCCAATATGGCGGCAAGGATGACGTATGATTCTATGCGGAAGGCGGCGTCTTTAATGGTCCGGAATAAATTGAATACTACACGTTGATGGATTAATTTGTTGTTTCTCACCTGTGAAAGGTAATCCCATGTGATCTCGTTTGGACGGCAAACCTGTTGGTACAGTTAAAGGCAGCACATGAATCTTTATTCTCCGCTTTGACCTATCCAATATGGCGGCGAGGATGACGTATGATTCTACGCGGAAGGCGGTGTCTTTAATGGTCCAGAATAAATTGAATGATACACGTTGATGGATTAATTTGCTCCTCTACACCCTTTTTGAGGAATGTATTGTCGGACTTAAACCAGAAGAGGTGAGATCGCTCCTTTTTTTCCCTATTTTTGCTGGCGGGATTGACTCTGCCCTAAGGGCAGAGTCTCTCTCTCTCTCTCTCTCTCTCACTTTGCACCATTACACAATAAATATTCACAGTGAAAATGTTTTGTAAGCGCGTTTCATGAACCAAGTTATAGGATTTGTTGACAACTCACATCGCATCGCAATGAGAAGATCATTGGCACTACTGGTGTTAAGAATCAGACCATTTTATAAATGAATATTTTGCTGTAGAGCTGCAGTGTTTGTACAATTGCATGTTTTTGCTTCACTATTACTGTCACTATTCTGCTTCTTGCATTACTACTGTGAACTAACACTGAACATAATAATAATAATGATAATAATAATAATAATAATAATAATATCCAAGCTCGTGTTTTACTCTCACTAGTGCTCTGTAAGGCTTTTTCCTGGTGATATCCTGGTGATATTCGTTACACTTCTACCCGGCGTGAAGCACTCACAGTCATGTGGTTGTGACGTCATCGTAAACAAATCCGTTCTACTCATCCAGACGACTTCACAACGGCAACGTTGCCAGATCTTTCCACTCTGGAACCCGTTCTCAAAAAGATTGCGTTTTGGGCACCCAAAACGCCGGTGCCGTGTGGACGCCAGGCCTAAACGATAAGCAATTGTATCGGAGTCACCTGAATCCATTGCCGTGTGGACAGGGCCTAAGGCGTTTGGGTGCCCCAAAACGAAATCTTTTGAGAACGGGTTCCAGAGTGGAAAGATCTGGCAACGGCGCCGTTGCGAAGTCGTCTGGATGAGTAGAACGGATTTGTTTACGATGACGTCACAACCACATGTGCTTCACGCCGGGTAGAAGTGTAACGAACTCGATGCGAGTTGTCAACAAATCCTATAACTTGGTTCATGAAATGCGCTTACAAAATATTTTCACTGTGAATATTTATTGTGTAATGGTGCAAAGTGAGAGAGAGAGAGAGAGCGCAAGAGAGAGAGAGAGAGAGAGAATAGCCCTTAGGGCAGAGTCAATCCCGCCAGCAAAAATAGGGGGAAAAAAAGGAGCGATTTCACCTCTTCAGATGTTGGTTTAAGTCCTACAATACATTCCTCAAAAAGGGCATAGAAGAACAAATTAATCCATCAACGTGTAGCATTCAATTTATTCCAGACCATTAAAAATGCTGCCTTCCGCGTAGAATCATACGTCATCCTCGCCGCCATATTGGATAGGGCAAAGCGGAGAATAAAGATGGCTCATTCATGTGCTGCGTTTAACTGTACCAACAGGTTTGCCGTCCAAACGAGATCACATGGGATTACCTTTCACAGGTGAGACTGGAAAAATACTTTTCATTGTATTTGGTCATTATAGCATAATTTTACAAACAGATTTTTCTGACTGTGGCTAATATGAAGTCTCGCACATAATAGTTTATGCGCATGCGTCCTTACTTCTTCTATTATTCTGGTGTCTCCGATGGGACCGTCTTACAGCACACCTAGAGGTGTGGCATGTGCATTGCATCGTTTTCAGCAAGCGTTGCGTTGCCATATGTACCTGATGTTTTACTGATCCGTTGCCCATGTGGACGTGATTTTTTTTTTTTTTAAATCTCGTTGCCGTTGTTGTGTGGATGTAGCCTAAAGTCTGCACTTTGGGCTTTCTAGTAAGGTAACACATAGCATGGTGTGGACTGAAATCAAGAGCTTCTCTTTCTTCTTGGACCCACTGATGGCTCTATCAGCAAGTGCTATGATTTCAAAGCTCTGGGGCTTGTGAACAAAAGCATTTGTTAGCATGAGTAAAGTCAGAGCAGATGCTGTGCAAATAAAGATCATCTTAACAAGGACCATCAGTCCATTATTAGCCCTTTCCTGATGCAACATGTGGGCATTTGACAAGCTTTAGATCTCACCATCTGGCACATAAAAACTCTTTGTTTTTAGCACAGAGACAGTTCAGGGGCCAGTATCTTGTGCGATGCCACATAGGTGGTCTTCACATAATGACTGATAAAATTTCCCCATTTAGTCAAATTGATCAGTGCTGTCACATCAGTAAGAGCGGGCATCAAAGTGGACTCATCTTGTGTGGCCACATTAATGACTTTGCGCAAGATTAGCTGAGGTAATTATCCACTAATCATCAGGCTAATGAGGCTGGGAGAGTCTCGAGCATCTCCAAGACATGACTCTGAGTGCTAGTTTAGAGGAAGAAAGAAGGAAAGAAAATATGAAAATAAATTAAGCAAATGTCAAGTGCCTGTCTCAGTCAAACTAAAAGCATGCAGGGACTTGTGAGTTGATGATTTGCAGATTCAGAGAGCTACGGTTTAAGGTAATTAAGCAATTAAGAAAAAAACTTTCACAGATGTTCCATTACAACATGAATCCAGTCATTAAAAGATTGGACGTTTATGAGCGTAAGTGAGCAGATACAGAGTCAGCTTGTGCCATTTACATCCCAATTAATGTGTGTGCAGACACTAGCATCAGAACCTAGATGGTTGTACTACTACAAGTATACATCAAGGGTGTAATTTAGTCCTGTCTCTGGGTTCTCTCTATTCAAGTCAACTGGTAATCACCAGACAATAAAGAAAAATTTTTTTAGGTTTGTAGTGAACTAGGTTTTAATGAGTGTAACTGCAATTCATATAAATAACTGAACTTGCTAAACCTGTCCATAAGTTATTACAAGGGCAAAAAAAAAAATCAGCATTGGAGCACAAAAGTGTATAATACAAGCTACTTGGTGAAAAATTAATGAAAAAGCTACATTATAAAGAAAAATAGCTCAGCTACTGCCATGCTACTAAAATATTTACATTTGTTAAAACATTTCTGTCCTGGGTTTGACTTTAAATTGCAACCAGTGGTGAGTTTCAGGTCTGGGAGAAGTTGAATATTGGGGAAAGTGGAGTTACCCCTTACTCACCATTGCTCCCAGGTCAGCTCTAACCCAGAGTGGTAGCACCTGCCTGGGTTCCAGCTATGGGTTAAATAGTACATCACCAATAAGGCGCTGGCAGCAGGGCACTTTTCAGTGCAGTGTGGCAGATGAACCCAACAGGGTCAGTGGCACACCACCAGATGGCAAGTGGAAGAGCCACTCAAATGGCCAACAGATGGCATCAGTCAGCAAGTCATTTGTCACTGTGGGGCAACTTCCATACCTGTCAGGTCTGTGGCACTTTTGTGCACCACTTGGCATCAGGTCTGGAGGTCCAGAAAGACAACATGATGGGGGCACGACATTGTTTGTCTTACCTTACTGCGCAAGACGCTTTGTTAGAAGAGGAGAATAGTATGTGAGAGCTCATAAGGCCAGACATTCTGTGGCCAGGCTGTTCATGCCACTGCTGTGGGCGACACTGTTGCTCTGGTGGGGGCCTCACAACCCATCTGTGTTTCTGCATATCCTAATAAAGCAGTCATCATCGCTAGCGGTGGACATCCAATGACTAAAACATTTAATTAATAAGTAAGAGCTCTACTTGTAGCTAAGTACTTCCCAACACAGATTCTTACAACTTCATAGTTGTGAGAACACATTTTGGAGACAGATGTTCATAGCAGGTATTGAGCATGGTTTAATAGCCATTTCTCATAGTGACAAAGCTATTAAAAAGGTTTTTCCCCCCAGGAGAGATAACAGCAGACCCATAGGGGGTCAAACAGCAAGGAAGTAAATGAATGCCATTAACTGAATATTAGCATCAAGTCAGCCTGATGGAGTCAGGCTTTTGGCTACACCATGGTGGTGTTTGATGACCCATAAAAAATTAATATTTATATTTACAGCATTTGCCAGATATCTTTATTGAAAGAGAATTCCAGAAGTGTTTTGTAGTCTCCATCAAAAATGTCCTCATTCTCATACAAATACGACAAGGTGAAAGAATTCTATTAAGCTAAAGCCCTGTTAGACAGAAATTAATGGAAGTACAGTGGGGTGGCATGGTGGTGCAGTGGTTAGCATTGTAGCCTCACAGCAAGAAGGTTCTGGGTTTGAACCTCACGGCTGACAGAGGCCTTTCTATGTGGAGTTTGCATGTTCTGTCTGTGTCGGTTTCCTCCAGGTCCTCCGGTTGCCCCACAGTTCAAAGACATGCAGATTAGGTAAAAAATACCCAGCCACTTGGGGTGCTCAAGCCAGTGCATACTTAGTGCTGATCCCAAGCTAGGACAGATTGGGGAGGGTTGTGCCAGGAAGGGCATCCGGTGTAAAAACTATGTTGTGGCAACCCCTAACAGGAGCAGCTGAAAGAAGAAAAAGACAGCAGTTAATACAGCAAGAAAAAAAAAACTATTACTGGAGGAGTTTATGAGCTACCTGACAGATCAGCTAGTTGTATACTTGCTTGCCAGAAGAAGGCTGTTCCACCACTTGAGTCAGGACAGAGAGGAGTCTTGATGCAGGTCTTCCTTGTATCTTAAAGTATGGTGGTCCGAGTCAGTGGAATTATGTTCGGGACTTGATGGGAATTTTGTTCAAAGTAGTGTTTTTAGTGCCTTCAGGTAGATGGGGTCTTTTTTTGGCTTTGTAGACAAGGAAATCCAGGAAAAGAAAAAGCTACAAAAGGGTGATGTGGGAGAACTTTAAAACCTATGGAGACCCAGAGACCCTTGTTGTTCAAAGTTCATTTGCTCTCTAACTATTGCTGATGGACTTGTCCTTTACACATACGCTTCAAACAGATCTGGCTGTGCAGAAGACCAGATTTTAATCCTTGGCCCAGTCTCTATGTGGGCCCATAGCAAAACAAGACAGTTCAAGGTTATGTGTACTGCTGTAACCTAACTGCAAGTAAATCTTCCTTGGTTTGTAAGATCTTACTATTCAGTTGGGAGTTTACTTCCTGTTTCAAAACATTCGAATCATGTCCCAGGACTGCCAAAGTCACAGTTGGGACTTGATCAAGACCCCCTACCATAATTTGCTCAGGTTGGCTTTTGTTAGCATTCTGTCTCATTTGGTGACTCACCAATTTAGCTGCATGTGGGATGTTCTAGAAGAGCCATCACCTGTGATTGCCACCACCTGTCTGCTTATTGGTTGTGGGGAAACAGACTAGAGCTCTGTTCTTCATACATCAACAAATCCAAGATTTATAAAACAGGTATGCCATTCGAAAAAGATTAATTCAGTTATTTGAATGTGTATGCAAACAGACAGTATTTAGAGAAGTCTAGTGGGTAAAAATGCATATTACAGATACTAATGCATTTCTTCACTATTATATGCTCTTTTCCCTCCATTAACAACCTCTCTTGCAGACCCAGATCTCTTTCTTCCTCTTTTCATCTTTTCATTTGTAATTTAACTATCCTGTAATTCCAGAGGATTTTAATGGACATGCTAAAATACCTTCTGGATTAGATGACTAATAGCAATCTGCTGTAGTGACTAAAGCTATTGAAATTCAGCTTTTTCTCTCAGGAGAGATAACGGGGCACAGGCAGGGAGTCAAATAGGAAGGCAGACGACGATTGCCAGGAATTAGAATGTCCCTCTCACAGAGTCGGGCTCCTTGAGCATATGTCAAGTTGGATGGAAAGTTATAAATATTGAACAAACACTTGCTAAGTGGATAAGGGGAAGATTCATGTATTGCATTCTGTCATTGGAAGAGTACATTAGATGAAACAGAGATGAGTGGGTGGTCCAGATAAGCTATAGACCTCATCCTTTGCTTTGACATGACAAGAAAATATGGCATTTCAGTAGTGTTTGGGCAACATTGCCAGCAATCTTGCCTGGCACTTTTGCAATCTTATTAAAGCAGGTCTGATTCTGAACATTTGTGATAAATGGTGATGGACAGATTTTTGGACTTTGTATTCCAGTCTCACTATGACAGTGTATGTTTTGGCTGGAGCTCTTTCCATGACCTCATCCTGTTGCTCCATATCAGGATGTTCAGCAGAACAGCATGGAAGCATGCAACAATCTCAAATTTCTTTTAAAAACATATGTTTATAACCAGGCTTAAATCATGACTGAAGAAATTCCCTTGCTGTTGCTGTATTCTTGAATTATTTATAGTTTAGCAGATTCCTGACAGTTGCTAAAAACCTGTTCAGACTGGACCGTGACAGTTTGATTCATTAAGAATATTACAAGAATGTAAAGAAGAAATGTCTAAAATGTGGATTTTCTTTTAAGCTGAGTAGTTAATTTTTTTTTCCAGAATGTAACAAAACACAGCCAGAACATTGCATCCTATAATCACAATTTTGATATTTGGAACTTGTAACATAGGTTGAACATGTATTGTTTGTTCCAAAAACTACTGACTAGGTCACCCACTATACACACAAATTTGATGTTAAATATACATTGCAGTGGATCCATAATTGCATTTGGTTTGGCCTGGAGGTCATACTGTTGTCAGGTTTATGTGCTTGGCAGGCATCAAATTCCAGTAGTTGTTTACCAAACCTGGCAGAAGAGGACTTGGAATGAGGGAGAGAGAAACCTAGTGGATTTTAAGGGCTAAAACAAATCAGCTCACCAACATCCACTAACTTTGGTCCAGGCTTATTAGATTGCTGAGAGTATCTTGGTAGCAGAGATTTTGCTGTTTGCCCATTGACTTGATCCATGGAGCTTTAGACAAAATCTTAAGAATGAAGTGCTCCAACATAGCACTTATATTTCAAAATTTATCTTGAGATTTTGAAAAGAAAGTCTACAGAAACCATGCGTCAGTTTCTAAATCTTAGAAAAGCTAGAGTAAAAACATGAAACATGGTCCACATCTTTGCCAAAGGGAAAGTTTTAGTCATATTGTTTTTATCTGCAGCTTTAGGGAAAGATGGAGCATTGTTTTCTGTGGTCATGATGAAACTTTAGCAATGATGAGATATTTTTGTTTTAAATTCTTGAAGCAAAGTGAAGTCCCTTAAACACTTGAACCCCTTTTCTTCAAAGCTTCAAATTTGTCATTTTAACCATCATCCTTGTTCGTATGACATAATGGAGAGTTGCATAATTGCAAATACTGTTGTTTATCATTATTAGCAAATGGAAAGTGAACATTATCTTTTATGCTATTGGAAACATGAAATGTTAATGAAGAAACAAAGCCACATCCAGAAGTCCAGACTCTACAATCTGTACATACATGGATTCTCCCAAATTGTGAAAATCCTCAATAAATGCAAATCTACTGTCTTCATGCTGATCGACTTAGCCTGACTTAACCCTTTGTCCTGGAAAATCTCTAATTATAAATATAGTGATATTATTTCTAACTAATTGACTACATTGTGTTCATTCTTTTAAGAATTTTGCTGTGCAGATGATCCAGATATTCCAATTCTGTCATTCTGGACATGTCTTGAAAGAAGCTGAACCATGGCTCTGCAACAATAAAGTGCTTAAAATCTCAACCTCAATGAGGAAAAAGAAGAAAACCTCCATGGGCAGGTCATTTGTGAAAAACCCTGCCGGTGAAAGCAAATGGATCACTGTACAGTTGAGTTCTCTTTGGGCACAAGAGCTCAATGTGATACAAAATACCAGCTGAGATATAACCTTTTCTATCCATGTCTTCACCACATGATAGGTGAAGTGAACAACGCATTCCCTAGTGGGGGTAGAGCTAATAAAGGGCACTCAAGCTCACAATCCAGCAGCTGATGAATTCCACAGTGAAGATGTTCCATGCCTTATTGCAGCACCTTGCATCATTATCCTCGGCAAAGAGGAGATCCTGGTTTCAAAACCAGGCAAAAAATAAAAGAAAGATGGTGTCATGACAAGTTCCTTGTCCCTTTCTGGAATTCTGTACATGGCAGAGAGCTGTTTCAAAGATGTAGGAAATGGAACAATTTTAAGAAACTTTAACATGTTAACCAATACACCCATCCATCCATGATCTATAGCACTTATTTGTCATGTTCATGGGGGAAACTAGAGCCAATCCCAGCTGACTTCAGGTGAGAGGTGGGGTTCACCCTGGGCAGGTCACCAATCCATCACAGGGTTGTTAACCAATATACTGTACTTATAGTTAAAAAGAATCTGTTTGGGATCCCTGACTTGGGAGTCATGTCTGGCGGTGGTCAGGGGTTGCTCCTCTAGAGGATCTAGCACAGGATTTGTAATCATATGAAATGACTAATTTGTCTCTTTTTTGGGGGGACTATATTAGGAAATCTGACTCAGCACAATCAAAACTAACTGCAGGTTCTGGCTTTCATTCTAATCTGAGATCTCTAATGAGCATGTCAGGGGCAGTAGTTTAGAAATAACAAAATAATTGCTTGTTTTGAGTCATTACATCAACTGCCTGAAGATAACACCAAACCTCCACTTCAGAGTGACAACTTTACAAGATCCACACTGTTTCCTTACACACACTTACCTTTCCCCATTCTGGACTCAATTATTCAAGCAGCACTAAAAAAACCTGTAAAATATTGGTAAACAATAGCCCAGGACAGACTTTGGCACTTTTGACACACACTGATGTCATCATTATCAACCAGTTCCCTCAAGTCAAAGAAGCACAACATAGTTATTATTTCACTCTCAAAGAAAACCAGGAGCAAACAATCAGAAATTAATTATGGATAGAAAGTCAGGGAAGCAAAAGCAAACAAAAAGAAAAGTCTGAACAAGACACAAAAGGTGACAGTAAAGGAGGGTGGATGGACTAGATGTCCACAGCGACAAAAAAATGAGAAAATAAACAAGACAGTACGGTAACTCAAGGAAAAGGGGACGAAACGGTTAAAATGGAAGAGAAATATACCAAATTAAACAACAACAAAAAAAATAACAAAAGGAGGAAAAAACAAACAACAAAGGGACAGGAAAAGATAAAAGAAAGAAAGACAAAAATATCGAGCTCTAATGGGTGTGTGGAGAACACGGAGACAACCAACCGGTCGCAGGTAATGATTCATGACAAAGTAATGTAACACACCATGTGTGCAAGATGTAACACTTCCAATCAAATGTT
The DNA here is from genome assembly GCF_027579695.1 of Neoarius graeffei. NCBI lineage: Eukaryota > Metazoa > Chordata > Actinopteri > Siluriformes > Ariidae > Neoarius > Neoarius graeffei. Next base: position 35,428,507 of record NC_083571.1, read on the forward strand.
TTCCTGTGCTGATTGTGTTAAAGAGATGACAAACAGCTCAGCCTTGATAATGTTCCTTAACATGGCAGAATCCAACTGCTAGGTTCAGTTAGTATCAACAATAAAAAGGGACTTTTCTTAGTCATTTATGAACATTCCAGTTTGCAGGGAAGTGTTGATTATTCCTGAGAGTTTTGTCTTGTTTCCACTTTCACAGATATACTTTAAAAACAACAGACAGTTGGTCCACAAATATTGTGAAATGCGTATATCTGCATGGTTCTAAACTTCTACAAGAACATCATGTAATATTTAGCTCTCATTTAGTGCTTCATATGCTCTGAGAAACAAGGGATGTTTAAGGTAGTGTTGTAGTACTCAAGACCAGTCTTGTGTCTCAAGGCCACTTTTAGAAGTTATCGGTCTTGTCTCGGAACCGACTGCATTTTTACTTGGTCTTGTCTCAGTCTTGGGCATAGAAGACTCAGGATTTTATTTCAAGACTGATCAAGACCACAACTGTGAGAATCATTCTAAATTGTCTGTGCAGTGTCTGATTTATTTGTTAACATTGTTACTGTGAATGGATGTAAAATTTCTTGCTTTCAATGCAACCAATTAGATGACTCATTGCTAATTTTAAATTTTTCTTCCTGTTAATAGCCATCACCCCTTCTTACACACTGGTCTGGTCCTGACTCGGTTTCACCCTGCCTTGGTCTTGACTTGATCTCAACTCCTCAAAGTCTTGGTCATGACTTGGTCTCGGTTCAGGTGGTCTTGATTACAACACTACTTTAAGGGTTCATTGGATAGTTAAGACCTTTTTAGCCTTTCTTCCTAATATGGCAACAGGGACAACTGAAGAACCCTTAAGAGCTCAAAATGTTTGAAGAACATAAAACACTGCTTTCTTCTCAAAATACTTGTTGGTGAAAAACATTTCTCCAGTTTCCCCTATTCAAGACCCAGATGTTTTCAAATCCTAGAAACACCCATGGTTACAAGGACGAAAATAACAAACTCAGTCAAACAATAACATCTCCGGTTTGTTGTTAGCTCGTTGCTTGACATGTATGGCTGCTGGCAGCGTTTCCAAAATAGCTCATACTTGGCCAGAAAGAGACACACGGTTTGGGAGAACATTTCTACACCAAATGCTAATGGCCAAACTAATCAAATGTGCTGTCAATCCCGATGAAATGTTGCATGCGCCAGAATTGAATAGATGTCAATTTAATTTTAGATGGAGACACTCGCTAGTGCAAAGGCATGGACTTGCACAGGCACTCACTCTTCACTCGCACTTAATTCTACAAAAACATCTAAAAACATCAAGCTGCCTCAGATTTCACTACTCTCGTGTAACAGAACTGATTCCCTCTTGGGAGATGACGGTTCATTTAGCTGATGAGTTTAATTGTGTGTGTTGGAGCAGGAGAAACATTAATCCACATTGGTGTTTTCTCAAACATCCCATGAATCACATCGGGTGTGTTGGATGATGGAATCAACAGAGCTAATCTCAAGGCCTGGAGGCCAACAATGCTGTGCAGATTAGTTTTTTTTTTCCTCCTGCACCTGATTCAGCTTATGAGCTAATTAGTGAATTTTTCATGAGTTGGATCAGGTGTGGTAGAGCAGGGAAAAACACAATACACAGATTGAGAAGCAAAGTCCCAGGGTACACCCAAATGTCAGTTCCATTTCTGGAAACACCTTGCTTTGCATGATTTAACATAGACAGGAGTAGAACTTGTCAGCTAATATTTTAGCCCTTTGCAAGCTCGGGGTGCAGGAAAGAAAAAAAAGTGGCACCAGGAACTGCTGAAGTGTAAAGTTTTAGCAGTGATTACCAAAGCAGGGCTTGTATGGATCCTGGAGCATCATGGGGTCAAAATCCAGTATGGGACAAAAAACCCCTGCATATTTATTTCATACACCCTGGTGAAAAATAAATGTGCTAAGTGTACTAAAATTTAGCATACTTTTGTGTACTTGAAGCCACACTAATCATCAATATACTTCAAGTGTGTTTATGATTAGTTAACTTGAGGCATGCTATTTTGGAACAACTAATTTTGTACTAAATATATTTTAATTGTAATTAAATTGTAGAAAAGTGCAACTTGAAGTGTATTTAGTGTACTTTTATGTGCTAAATTACACATAACTTTCACTTAAAGTATATTTTAGTATAATATATTTCTATAAAGTGTAATATAGTATAATTATTTTAAAGTGTGTTAAAAGTGTTAGCGTGAAAGCGTGATGTTAGTATACTTTTTATATATTTACAAAAAGTACAATTTGTGTAAGTACATTTTCAATATACTATTGAAAATATGAATATACTTTAAATACAATAAAATACATTTATTTTTCACCAGGGCATGAACAATTCATTAGCTCTTGTATCACTTTGTTTAATATAGAAGTAACTTTGACTAAATCTCAGTCATGGTAACATCCAATTTAGCCAAGTTAGTAACTTGGTAGGTGGCACGGTGGTGTAGTGGTTAGCATTGTTGCCTCATATGAAGAAGGTCCTGGGTTCGAGCCCAGTGGCCGACGGGAGCCTTTCTGTGTGGAGTTTGCATGTTGTCTGCGTGGGTTTCCTCCGGGTGCTCTGGTTTCCCCCACAGTCCAAAGATATACAGATTAGGTTAATTGGTGGCTCTAAATTGACCGTAGGTGTGAGTGTGAATGGTTGTTTGTCTCTGTGTCAGCCCTGCAATGATCTGGTGACTTGTCCAGGGTGTACCCTGCCTTTCGCCCATAGTCAGCTGGGATAGGCTCCAGCTTGCCTGTGACCCTGCACAGGATAAGCAGTTACAGATAATGGATGGATAGTAACTTGGTAAACAATGACTACAAAGTTTAGCTTTTGCAACGCAAATAAAATGAATGCTCATGTTAGACTGTAATAAGGTGATAGAACTTAGACAAAATTATTTTATCTCCCAGTTCACAGGACACGTCAACTTTGCAGTCTTTACAAGCAGTGAGCGATTTATCATCAGACAAATCAGTACTAGAGTCTATAATGGGTTATTTTACGCTCACATCCTTTTTAGCATTGCTATTGCTGGGTTTCAGTCACATGAATTTTCTTAGCGGTTTTACCAGAAGTGAAATAGCTGGTGGTCTAAACGGCTGCTATAGTGTAAACAACTAGCGATAACTTAGAATATGCTCGTAATCTCGAAGCCACTGCTCACTTTAGATATATTCAGAAGATTGCTATGTGCAATGGAATCGACCCCTACAGTCTGGGGAAAAAAGGATTTGTCATACGATCTCGAAAACTACCCTTCAGTCGAGTTCCCCGACATCTCGAACTATCTGGTGTTGCAGACATCCTTCTACACCACAAAACAGATGAAAGCATGGAAGAGTATGGAGGCTTACAGCTTTTTTAGATGTAGCTGGGTAAAGGACCTCAGTATCAAGTCGCTGCCGAATGAATCCTATATTGTTTTTGCCCGTGTATGTTTTTTTTTAAAGCTTTTCATTTGCGTCTTTACAACAAAGTGCTGCAAGTTGAAGTGTAAACAAACAACAGTTTGCTTGATTCTCACTTGTGTTCACTCTTATCTCTCAGGTAAATCATTCACAAAGCTCATCAGAAACCCCTTTAAAGACCTGGATCTTAGTTAAACAAGACGGAGAAGTGATAACGGTGCATTGTGACTGTATGGCTGGGTAAGAATTTTGTCACGACCTTCATGCATATGGACTGAGTGAGGAGTAAACAAAGAAACAGCTGGGGACTTTAGCGCTTCATGGCTAAAAAAACTACTGTAAAATAATGACACATAGCAAGATAAGTACTTGGAAAACACTAAGGACATAGCTGAGAGGGAGATACAAACCTTTCACCAAGTGATCACTGTAAACTCAAGCATGCTTCAACTCAGCTCCCTTCGATTTCAGTGAGAGGTTCAAAAGCCACCTTTCTCAACATCTTTTTGTGAAATCCTGTGTTCGTTCACCCTTTTTTATTAGTTCACGGGGAACCCTGAAGAAACTTTTATCAGTTTCACGGTTTGATTGATTCGAACAACCTAAAACAACACAAGTGTAAGGCATTTTTCATGCGAGCAATGCACCTTCTCTGTACAAACGCTTTGTCAACTGAGCTTTGGTAGACCACCAGCTAAAGTTTTGAATAACTAATGAGGTGGATGTGACATCACATGAAACCCAGCAATTCAGTACTTAAGTATTATTAGTCCTGGATTTCATTGATTTTGGTACTGGATGGATGAAATGTCCTGGAAGTTGAAAATTGTTAAAGAGGATGTATCTTAAACAGTATTTTTGTGACTTGAACAATTCTAGAAGAATTTGTTAATGGAATTTCAGTTTTTTTATTTTTATCAAAAAACAAACAAACTTACCAGTAGCCATGTTTTCATTAACCTCCTTCATTCACAATTTGAAATTGTGAACTTAAAAACAAGCAATGGAACCTCATCTCATCATCTCTAGCCGCTTTATCCTGTTCTACAGGGTCGCAGGCAAGCTGGAGCCTATCCCAGCTGACTACGGGCGAAAGGCGGGGTACACCCTGGACAAGTCGCCAGGTCATCACAGGGCTGACACATAGACACAGACAACCATTCACACTCACATTCACACCTACGGTCAATTTAGAGTCACCAGTTAACCTAACCTGCATGTCTTTGGACTGTGGGGGAAACCGGAGCACCCGGAGGAAACCCACGCGGACACTGGGAGAACATGCAAACTCCACACAGAAAGGCCCTCGCCGGCCACGGGGCTCGAACCCGGACCTTCTTGCTGTGAGGCGACAGCGCTAACCACTACACCACCGTGCCGCCCGCAATGGAACCTTGAATTTTGAAAAAAAAATTTACTCCCACATGAGGTAGCTTTTCAGACGATTTCTTAAAGCAATATTTTGTGAAATTGAAATGGAAGCACATTATTTCACATTTTAGTCACATGACATGAACACACACCATTCGCAATTGTGTTTTGTTGAAATGTTTTTTTTTTAATCGCTTCTATTTTGCAATGGAAACCCAGATAGAGAGGCACCATACTTAACAATCAAGTCATAAAACTGGGTAGTTGAGGGTTAAAGGTCCAACAGCTGCTCCTAAGAACATTGATTGTTCTTGGATTTGAACTTGCAACCTTCCAGGAGCTGATGCAGAATCATAATCACAGATCTAGCCCTGCTTTTATGCAAAATATTCAGTCAATGTGGTTCTCAAGCTCAGTACCAGTCTACAAAAGCTCCCTGCTTGTCAGTGCATTTCTGCTCAAGTTATATTTGATGGAAGTGTCCATGTCTTCTTAACCTGATAATCCCAAATCTAATTTGATCTGTCTTAAGAAAGAGCGAGGGATTGAACTTCATTCAGAGCACGAAAGCCAAAAATGTTCAGAGATTCATATCTCGCCTTCGTCGGTCTCAGAAACGATGAAGCAATTAGGTGTAGAGCCAGACTGATATTTGTATTTTAGGGAAAGATGGAGACAGATTTAAAGGAGATGGGGGTCGTTGTAAAAAACAAGATGATATCTGGCAAGGCAAAGAGTGGATACTATGATAATTTAGAGAATTGTTATCTGGATATAAGGGTATCATTTTGCAAGGTACATGTTGAGTATCTGGCTTCAAATAGACTACCTTTAAATAAGAAAGCATTTTGTCAATGTGTACATTTGATTGAGATCCTGATACTGCAGCTGGAAGTACAGTATGCTGATGATATCCTGCTTCTCTAGACATACTCTGTAGACTGCTATTCATCATTCTGAATTAAGTTATATTCCATTAAATAAACAGTTGCAGTCGGATGGTTGTGCAGGGACAGTGGATGCTCGGCGGCACATTGTTCCAGGTGATTGCCTGACTAATCTGATTTTGTCTGGATGTGCACCCTCATGCTGCAGAGTTTCTTTATGCATGTGCACCACAAAGCGTGCATAATAGGGCACATTAAGCATACTCGCTGACCCAGAAAATGGTACAATCAAACCAGTTAGTGATGCAATACCTTCAGCAGTTTCATGGCAGCTTTTCTAAAGGGGCTTGTGTGATATTTAGTTAAACATTACTAGGTCCAGTCTCACAGCTCTTACTGTATATTGTGAAGGATAGCAAAACACGGTTGTTTAAAACTCTTAGATTTTTACATATACTAGCGCATCTCAAAAAATTAGAATACCATGAAAAAGTTCCTTTTTTTCATAATTTAATTCAAAAAAGGAAGCTTTCATATATTCTATATTCATTACATGTAAAGTGAAATATTTAAAGCCTTTTCTGTTTTAATTTTGATGATTATGGCTTATAGCTGGGCGGCATGGTGGTGTAGTGGTTAGCGCTGTCGCCTCACAGCAAGAAGGTCCAGGTTCGAGCCCCGTGGCTGGCGAGGGTCTTTCTGTGCGGAGTTTGCATGTTCTCCCTGTGTCCACGTGGGTTTCCTCCGGGTGCTCCGGTTTCCCCCACAGTCCAAAGACATGCAGGTTAGGTTAACTGGTGACTCTAAATTGACCGTAGGTGTGAATGTGAGTGTGAATGGTTGTCTGTGTCTATGTGTCAGCCCTGTGATGACCTGGCGACTTGTCCAGGGTGTACCCCGCCTTTCGCCCGTAGTCAGCTGGGATAGGCTCCAGCTTGCCTGCGACCCTGTAGAACAGGATAAAGTGGCTACAGATAATGAGATGAGATGGCTTATAGCTCATGAAAATCAGAAATCCAGTATCTCAAATTATTAGAATATTCCCTAAGATCAATCAAAAAAAGGATTTACAATACAGAAATGTCCAACTTCTGAAAAGTATATTCATTTATACACTCAATACTTGGTTGGGGCTCCTTTACCATGAATTACTGTATCAATGCGGTGTGGCATGGAGGTGATCAGTCTGTGGCACTGCTGACGTGTTATTGAAGTCCAGGTTGCTTTGATAGTGGCCTTCAGCGTATCTCTATTTTTGGGTCGGGTGTTTCTCATCTTCCTCTTGACAATACCACATTGATTCTCTATGGGGTTCAGGTCAGGCAAGTTGGCTGGCCAATCAAACACAGTAATATCATGGTCAGCAAACCATTTGATAGTAGTTTTGGCACTGTGGGTAGGTGCTAAGTCCTGCTGGAAAAGGAAATCAGCATCTCCAAAAAGCTCATCAGCAGATGGAAGCGTGAAGTGCTCTAAAATCTCCTGGTAGATGGCTGTGTTGACTTTGGACTTGATAAAATATAGTGGACCAACACCAGCAGATGACATGGCACCCCAAATCATCACAGACTGTGGAAACTTCACACTGGGCTTCAAACACCTTGGATTCTGTGCCTCTCCACTCTTCCTCCAGACTCTAGAACCATGATTTCCAAATTAAATGCAAAATGTACTTTCATCTGAAAAGAGGACTTTGGACCACTGAGCAACAGTCCATTTCTTTCTCTCCTTAGCCCAGATAAGACACTTCTGACATTGTCTCTGGCTCAGGAGTAGCTTGATATTAGGAATGCGAAAGTTGTATCCCCTTTCTTGAAGATGTCTGTTCGTGATGGGTCTTGATACACTGACACCAGCCTCAGTCCACTGCTTGTGAAGCTCTCCCAACTTCTTGAATCAACTTTTCTTGACAATCCTCTCAAGACTGCAGCCATCCCTGTTGCTTGTGCACCTTTTCCAGACACCCTTTTCAGCAATGACCTTTTGTGGCTTACCCTCCTTGTGGAGGGCATCAGTGATCATCTTCTGGACAACAGTCAAGTTAGCAGTCTTCCCCATGATTGTGGTTGTGTGTACTGAACTAGACCAAGAGGTACACTGTGTTCATACCACGGGCGATTGCTCTAAGACAACGAGGGAGGCTCAGCCTCCTCTAAAAATGACGAACATCAAATCATAGAAATATATGTGCTCAACCCAACTACAGTGCGAAATCATTCCGTTATAACTTTCCCCAGTTCGCCTAATGTGTGTGTGAGTTTTTCCCCCTCGTGACAGCGCGATGTAGCGCAGCCTCAGTGCACTTCAATGGCATTGGGAGCTATGCGCTTTCAATCTCAAAAGGCAAGACGGTTATTGGACAATACTGCGAAAATGCCCGCCCATGGAGTCTCACGGACTCCCAGCCTCAGTGGACTTCAATGGCATTTGGGAGCTCTGCACTTTTCAGTCTCAAAATGCAAGACGGTTATTGGACAAATACTGTGAAAACGCCCGCCCACGGACTCCGAGCCTCACATGGGAGGGACATGGCAGTTTCCGCGAGGAGACTGATGATTGGTGAAAGCGGCCAGATATTTTCTTTGATTGACAGCTCATTTCAAATATAGACGGGCAGCGGTGAATTTCAGTTCAGTCCCATGCGGATTCGCAAGTGCTGTGGTGTATTGTAAGAGATCAGCTTACATTTCGATTTCATTCATTACATACGGTTTCTACCAGCTTTTTTAGTTTGTATATATTTTCATTGTAAATAAAGTGTAAATATAGTGTTGTCAAGTTTGCTATCTTAGTTCCAGAAATTTCGTTTATTTGAGTGACTGAACTTGAACTTGAGGGGGCTAGTCAGCTAGCAAGAAAGCTGCGCACGGATGCCAAGCATTGCTGATTTAATTTTGGCGAAGCCATTTGCCAGTCTTCCTTTCGAGGAAAAAATTAAAATTAAAGAGCAGGGTAGACCAACGCCTCAAATTGACTTGGTGAAAAAGGTAGGGAATAATACTCGTTCCTTTCAGCTCTCCTGGTACGAGAAAGTGAATTGGCTAACAGCAAGTGACCCACATCAACAACAGTAAATAGGCTACTTTAGTAATATGTCATGGATGGACCAAAAATATAGAATCTATTTAAAATGTTTATGCTGAGTATATTATATTGGAATATATATTTCTCTGGATATGAATTAAACACAGCTACAATTTGGAAAACATTTTTAAACAAAAACACAGCCAAGAACATTTCACACTACAGACCTGGATTAAAAGTGAAGGGTTATCAAAATTGTCAATAAAACATTTCTCAGTCAAAATAAGTAAAATATAGGGAAAGTGTCATTGAATGCTGAGGTTCCTGACAAAGAGCTTCTTTCAATAATGATCACTTTTTAAACAACATGCCACAATTTTAAAATATAAAATGTTAAAATATCCCCCCCCCCAACACCACCATCATGTATATTGGACAGTAGGCTAATGGGCCAAAAGAACCTGTTATTTCACAGTTTGTGACCCTGCCAACAATCAGCCAGATCAGAGGCAAGAGTATGGGCAAAATTGATGTTTTTTCTTTTTTCTTTTAAAATCTGGAAATATCATAACCGACCAGCCTCCCCTGTTTGAAAGACTACCAGCCGCCACTGGTTCATACTGTTTTACTCAAACTCAAAATGAAATATTCTAATATTTTGAGATGTTTTTTAAATGTTTTTGTACTGTATGCCATACTGATTAAAATAGAAAAATGCTTGAAACATTTTAGTTTATGTGTAATGAGTCTATAATATATAACATTTTCACTTTCTTAAATAACTGATGGAAAATATTGAACTTTTTCACAATATTCTAATTTTTTGAGATGCACTAGTACATCGTGCCAGGAATAATTTGAAATTAGTTCAAACAGAGCTTCTGCCAAAGAATCTGGAGACCTGCACTCACATGATCAGGGAGGACTGGATCCTAAAATAACTTCATCTCCAAGGCCCAGTTTAGACTAATTTGCATGAGTCAAGTTGAGGTCATAGTTTTCTTATCGCTTTATTCATATGAAACCCAGCTTCATTACTCATGCTTGTTGGAATTAATCAGGTTGCGTTGATCAGGTGTAATTCTATCCCAGTGGGAAATGGGAGCTCAGGGTTTGTTTAAACTTCTTTTCTTGGCTTGAAACAAATGTCTGAGAAAATAATGGCGCTAAAAGGTGGTTGATTGTTGGTCCACTTGCATCTCCACCACCAAGTCTATAAACCACATCTCAACATTCCCATTAGCTCCACACCCACAGACCCCATCTACACATCCACCTTTTAGAGAATGGGATTGTGATGTCAGCTGAAGTAAGTAACACAAGGCATTGTGGGATTTTAGGACATGGAAGCTACAGTAGAGCCTGAGTAGGTGGCAAGGTGGTGTAGTGGTTAGCACTGTTGCCTCACAGCAAGAAGGTTCTAGGTTCAAGCCTAGTGGCCGACAGGGGCCTTTCTACGTATATGGAGTTTGCATGTTCTCCCCGTGTCTGTGTGGGTTTCCTCCAGGTGCTCCGGTTTCCCCCACAGTCCCAAGACATGCAAGTTAGGCTAATGGGTGACTCTAAATTGACCGTAGGTGTGAGTGTGAATGGTTGTTTGTCTCAATGTGTCAGCCCTGCGACGACCTGGCAACTTGTCCAGGGTGTACCCCGCCTCTCGCCCATAGTCAGCTGGGATAGGCTCCAGCTTACCTGGGACCTGCACAGGATAAGCGGTTACAGATAATGGATGGATGTCAGCTGAAGTAAGTAATACAAGGCATTGTGGGATTTTAGGACACTGAAGCTACAGTAGAGCCTGAGTAGGCAACAAGGTGGTGTAGTGGTTAGCACTGTTGCATCACAGCAAGAAGGTTCTGGGTTCAAGCCCAGCAGCCAATGGGGGCCTTTCTGTGGAGTTTGCATGTTCTCCCCATGTCTGTGTGGGTTTCCCCCACAGTCCAAATTGCAGTTATGTTAACTGGCTGCTCTAAGTTGCCCATAGGTGTGAATAGCTGAGCTGTGTTCCATGGTCAGACATGAGCAGTATGGTGGTTGCCAGCAGCGCCCTTGTATGCCTTCAACTTGGCCATGTTGAGCTGTGTCCTTTATAATTCAGCTATTCAGCTGCAAGAAAGGTTGATTAGCCACTCCTCTTCCAAAGAGCAGTAACAGTAATGGAGGTAGTGTATTTATATTATCCAACTTAAAACCACAGCAGAATGGTGAACACTTGCTGTATTATCATCTGCCATAACCCTTCTCACGACCAGCATGGAGAATGTATCACAAATGGATGGCAATTTTTCTTGATGTTTAAATAACTCTCAATTATGATTTCATTCAACATTTTATAACTATTCAGTCAAATAATAATTTTTTGTCTTCAGTATACTCAATTGCTTAATTTATAATTTAATTATTTATTCAGGCTATATTATTATTATTAATGTTTCTTCTGTCCAAATCTCTATGATTTGTCCTTACAAATTTGACTAATTTTTCATTTGTCAATTTGGGTGGCATGGTGGTGCAGTGGTTATCACAGTCCGGGTTCAAACCTCATGGCCGACGAAGGCCTGTCTGTGTGGAGTTTGCATGTTCTCCCTGTGTCTGTGTGGGTTTCCTTCGGGTGCTCCAGTTTCCCCCACAGTCCAAAGATATGTGGATTAGGGAAAATACCCAACCATGAGGGACGTGCAAGCCAGTGCATACTTGGGGCCGATCCCAAGCCCAGATAGATTGGGGAGGGTTGCATCAGGAATGGAATCCAGTGTAGAAACCTATGCCTAATCAAATATGTGGAACAGATCCATTGTGGCAACCCCTAAGAGGAGCAGCCAGAAGAAGATTACATTAATGGCATTTAGCAGATGCTCTTATCCAGAGTGATGTACAACACACCCAGTGCAGACTGGGGAGCAGTTGGAGGTTAGGTGTCTTGCTCAAGGGCACTTCAGCCATTCCTGTTGGTCCAGGGAATCGAACCAGCAACCTTTTGGTCCCAAAGCTGCTTCTTTAACCTTTAGGCCATGGCTTCCACATGGATTCATTTGTCATGTTGTTTTGCACAGAGATAATTTGCTCAGTAGGACTCTATGGCCTTTGTTGCCCCTTAGCAAAAATAAGTTTATTCAAGTGTACTATGAGTATACTTATTTTTTACTAAAACTGAGGAAGTATACTTGAAGTTGACTTTTTATAAACTATATTTTATATACTTAAGAATAGTATAGTGAAGTATACTTGGCTTATACTGAAAAGTATAAATAAAAGTCTAAGACTAAGTACATTAATACTAAGACTTATACTTTAATACTAAAACGTATACTTTAGTATACTTTTCACGTTTTTCTGCCACAAAGTACTAATACTTAGTATATCTTGCTCCAAGTGCATAATAAGGTCAAGTCATTGACTCATGCTTAACATTTAATTTATATATTAATATAATATAATGCTGGAGTTTAAAACTTTACAGTATATAGTATGTGTGCTCAATTGCATTATCTTTATGTACCTTAAAATCATACACAAAAACAGAAAAACTTTTGACTTGACTTTATTGATCAATTTCTCCAGTAAGGAAGGACTTGATTTCATAGGTCTTTATTTTTTAAATGTTTGAAAATATATCAAACTTGTTTTCAACATTCTGTCTTGTGATTTAGTAAATGCATCACACTCTTGTGTACATACAGTATGAGTAAACTTTAAGAATACTTTAAGGAGTATATTTCCAGTATATAAATAGTAAGCTACAAGTAATATGCCAAGCAAACTTAAAGTATAACAAGTAAACTAGTGAAATAACCAACGTTTATAACAGTATACTTAAAGTATACAATAATAAACTAAAAATAGGGACTTGAAGTATGTAACTAAGGGGTGTTGTGGCTCAGTCAACTAAAGCGCCATACCATAAATCCGGGGACCTGGGTTCGATTCCAACCCAAGGTAATTTCCTGATCCCTCTCCTGCTCATTTCCTGTCTCTACACTGTCCTATCCAATAAAGGTGAAAAAAGCCCAAAAAAAGAAGTATATCGATAAGTGTACTTGTGGTATACTTTAAGCATGCAAGAGGGATATACCAAGTACATTGATAGTATATAGATGAGTGTACTTGTTGTATACTTTAAAGTGTACTTTTGCAAACTTAAAATGAACTTTAAAGTATACTTTTATAAACTTGAAATGTTCCAATTTAGTCCGAAAAAGTATTAAATTTGTATACTTTCTAGTACACTAAAAGTACGTGGTCTGTAGTATACTTGCTATACTTATACTCATACTGAAGCATACTTAATAAAATGAACTTTAAGTATACTACTTTTTGCTAAGGGGCACTATTTTAACCCATTAAAGAGTAACTGGTCACTAAAGAGTCATCATGACAGCATTACACTGTAACATGCACGTGCAGTCTGAGAAGATTTTCCTCAGGATGGTACAACATGGACTTCAAATCCACCAGGTGTCACAAGCAGCAACATAGCTTACCCTATAAACAGGGTATATGATACAGAGAACTCATGTTATCCCTAATATCCATGCTAATACCATGCCCTTCCTCTGGGAATACCATAACTTGGTGATCACCACCATCAGACTGATTTATTAATTATGTTCCCATCCCAGTAGACCACCACAGTGTTTGCCATGTCGCACCGTCATTCAGATGTCATGATGGAATTTACTGCTGGATATTTGGCGTTTTCCAGAATAAGATAGTCAGCTAAACAGCATGTTGAAAGAAATAGAATTGCCAGCAAGGAGCAGCACTAAACTCTAATCAGAGAACTCATTCCTATTCAGAATTACACACACACACACACACACTATGGGGTCTACACACTCATGAGTCTATGCGCTACCAGGAAAACAAACAGTTTGAGCAAGTATGCGTAAAAACCTTGAATAATTCACCTCATGTGGCTTGTCAGTTGTCCCACTACCAGTGTCCAAACTCGCCCTCCTGGATTGACCTTTACGATGCTCTGAATCCCAATGAGTTCCAGGCAATGTCTCCGGCACTCTGACACATTACTCATTCACAACGCGAGAGTGAAGATTAAAGCCAATTTATTCTGTGGCAATATTATTTGCATGACATGAACATTACTAATGTTGGCAGGATGCATTTAGAAGATTGGAGAAAAGCTGATTGTACCGACAAGCCGAATGTTCGAGGGCAGAGACTTCTCAACAAAAATAAACAGCGATGGTATATTGGTCCAACCTTTCATGAAGAATATTGCATTGATTCAAAAGTGTATTGGTGCATTTATTCAGCTTTCACTTGGTGACCAGGAATATACGTCTATACAGAGATGCAATTCATTCATATGTTTAACAGTGTCATGGAAAGGTTTACGTTACTTTAAAGAAAATTCGCATTATGAATCAAAATGTTGGTGAATAAGCATTCGATCCAGTGCACTGCACTTTGAAACAGAAAAAAAAACATCAGCCGTATCCATTGAAATTGGCTTTTTCAAGACATGAATAGTCCCTATACTTTTATTAGACATTATAATCTTATACTGTAGTTTCATAACAAATGTCACTTCGTGTGTCAGTGGTAAAACACTTAGCTTAGATTACAGGCATTTATCCATCCATCCATTATCCAGAACTGCTTATCCTGTGCATGGTCACGGGCAAACTGGAGCCTATCCCAGCTGACTATGGGTGAGAGGCGGAGTACACCCTAGACAAGTCGCCAGATCATCATATGGAGACAAACAACCATTCACACTCACATTCACACCTACGGTCAATTTAGAGCCAGCAATTAGCCTAACCTGCATGTCTTTGGGGGAAACCGGAGCACCCGGAGGAAACCCATACAGACCCAGGGAGAACATGCAAACTCCACACAAAAAGGTCCCCGTCAGCCACTGGGCTCGAACCCAGAACCTTCTTGCTGTGAGGCAACTACACCACTGTGCCGCCCACAGACATTTATCAGACGCTATTATCCAGAGTGACTTACAACAGGACACTGACATACTGACAGCATTTGGCAGCCTGAGGAGCAGTTTGGGGTTAGGTGCCTTGCTCAAGGGCACTTCAGTCATTACTACTGGTCCAGGGAATAAAACTGGCAACCTTTTGGTACTAAACCTGCTTCTGTAACCTTTAGGCCACGGCTTCCCTTATAGCTTAGAGTCTAAGAACATAAAGAGAATTGTTTACAGACAGATGTCCACTAAATGCAGGCAGGTTTTCTGGAGTTTGACTGGACTCGGTGACCTGACGTAGAGTTCTGGCTGCTAGGATCCCGATGGAAATTTTGGGGCACCTTGTGCACTTTGTCCACTGAAGAGTGCTTCAAGTTGTAGCTCATTAGCCATATATGTGTTCATTCAGGCTTCTATCACACACACAACCTACCAGGTGAGTGTGTACTATCAGGGATGAGTGGAGATCATCAGCTCTTCAAGATCACTCTCTGACCTTTAACAAAGATCTAGGCATTTGCATTCTCCATATAACACTTCCTCATGTGGCCTCAAAATGGGACAAAAGTGGCTAAAAAAAAAACATTGTTCCCAACCCAACCTAGATTTGATCAACTGTCCTGTGAAAGGCAACACCCCAGGACAAGACATGGAGACAAAGTGGTGCACCA
The DNA here is from genome assembly GCF_027579695.1 of Neoarius graeffei. Taxonomy (NCBI): domain Eukaryota; kingdom Metazoa; phylum Chordata; class Actinopteri; order Siluriformes; family Ariidae; genus Neoarius; species Neoarius graeffei. The sequence goes on from NC_083571.1 coordinate 35,443,848, forward strand.
ACAATCTTTGCAATAATGCAGCGGCAACATGGAATGAGACTCAAATAAATTCACTTGGATGGAATTCTCATGAATACCTGTTTAAAAAAATGAAGATGAACTTAATGTTTTATTCCACTTCCAAGTTCTGTGAAATGAACCTCTTGAATCTCTCCTTGAACAATGAAGAGAATATGGAAACTTTGAAAGCGCAAGAGGCAGGATGCAGCTTTCTGGAATAAAAACCTAGAAAATTGAATCATCCTGAAGATTCAATGAAACGGACAAACTGAAGAAGTGTTATGGGTCAAGAGTCAGTAAGTCTAAGAGTCTGAGCGTAGTTTTATGCGGTTAGCATGAACCAAGACACTAAGCTAAGAATTTTTAACGATAAGGAAGCATATTTTCTGAAGACCTTTTATAAAAGGACAAACCGAAGAACCTTTCAGATTCTTGAGTTTTTAATCTATTTGTAAATCATGTTGCATACATTTCTTTAAGGATTAAGGACTGCCCATGAAAGCATAACAAAAATAGCTAGCATGTATACAGGAAGTAGGGCTCATCTCATCTCATTATCTCGCTTTATCCTATTCTACAGGGTCGCAGGCAAGCTGGAGCCTATCCCAGCTGACTATGGGTGAGAGGCGGGGTACACCCTGGACAAGTCGCCAGGTCATCACAGGGCTGACACATAGACACAGACAACCATTCACACTCTCATTCACACCTACGGTCAATTTAGAGTCACCAGTTAACCTAACCTGCATGTCTTTGGACTGTGGGGGAAACCGGAGCACCCAGAGGAAACCTACATGGACACGGGAAGAACATGCAAACTCCGCACAGAAAGGCCCTCATCGGCCACGGGGCTCGAACCCGGACCTTCTTGCTGTGAGGTGACAGCGCTAACCACTACACCACCGTGCCGCCCAGGAAGTAGGTGTTTATCCATTATCATCTAAGATACAGTAGACAGATTGATGCTACCTATTTATTGTGTTTTTCTTTATAAAACCTTTGGTAAAGTAGTGTGGAAATGTTTTGATGTTAGTGAACACCAGGCAGGCATTTATCGCAGAAGAGGATGGATATAAAAGTTATCATAACTCATCAATGATTATACGATTTGAAGACAATCGATTAAGGTTCACATTACACTAGTGACATAAATTTACTAGAAAGAAACATTGGAACATGAATGTTTTATTCTGAAGCAAATGGATTTTCATGAATCATGAAACCACTTCATGTGTAAATGCGAATAATGTATGAATATTAAAACAAAAATTTCATATCCATATGTTTGTGTCTAAACTTCTAAAAACCTCAGCATGTCATCTGCAGATGAAAAAATACAGTAACTCAGTTTCTGAGAACTTCCTTCTGTAGGTCCTTCAAGAATTAAGATCTCAAATTCTTCTCACAAATAAGACCTCGGATCGATGGCAAGGCTGGAGTTGGATATGGTGCAACTTCTTCACCACGAAACATAATTCACATTGATGTGGAATAGAAACATTTTCTGAAGGTATTTGCTTCTGATCAGATGACGGATTCAGTAAAGAATGTGTATAAAAATAAAATATAATCCATACATCAAACAAGCTGCAACATCAAACGGGTTTCTGAAGTTTTTATGATGAAAGCTGCATTTGAACACGTCAATTAAGTGAAAACTTGAAAAACATGATACCAAACGTGAAGTCGAATTTATCCCTCATTAAAATCTTTTGAAATATCAACAGATTAATGGAAGACAACATCCTCAACATGTATTTATATGATGCAGGATCTTATTATGCTGCAGAAAAAAAAACATTTTTATATTCTACCAAGAAAACATTTTGAATAATCCAAATTGTGTACTGTACCTGATAATTTTTAAATAATTGTTATAAAATAATTCACTAATTATCCTTCATTATTATTCCTATATTCTAAAAAAAAATTTTATGCAAAAAAATCACTCTCACACACACACACAAAATAAATATATACAGTGCCTTGAAAAAGTATTCATACCCCTTGAACTTTTTCACATTTTTCCACCTTACAACAATGAACTTAAAAGTTTTTTATTGAGATTTTATGTGATAGACCAACACAGAGTAGCACATAATCATGAAGTGAAATGAAAATGATAAATGGTCTTCAAAATTTTAAACAAGTAAAAATCTGAAAAATTTGGTGTGCATTAGTATTCAGCCCCCTGTACTCTGATACCTCTAAACACAATCCAGTGCAATCAATTGCCTTCAGAAGTCATCTAATTAGTTAATAGAGTCCTACTGTGTGTAATTTACTCTCAGCATAAATACAGTTGTTCTGTGAAGGCCTCAGTGGTTTGTTAGAGAACACGAAGAACAAACAGCATCATGAAGACCAAAGAACTCACCAGACAGGTCAGGGATAAAGTTCTGGAGAAGTTTAAAGCAGGGTTAGGTTATAAAAAAAATATCCCAAGCTCTGAACATCTCAAGAAGCACTGTTCAATCCATCATTCAAAAATGGAAAAAGTATGGCACAACTGCAAACCTACCAAGACATGGCCATCCACCTAAACTGACAGAGCGAGCAAGGAGAGCACTGGTCAGAGAAGCAGCCAAGAGGCCCATGATCACTCTGGAGGAGCTGCAGAAATCCACAGCTCAGGTGGGAGAATCTGTGCACAGGACGACTACAAGTCGTACACTCCACAAATCTGGCCTTTTTGGAAGAGTGGCAAGAAGAAAGCCATTGTTGAAAGACAGGCATAAGAAGTCCCATTTGCAGTTTGCCAGAAGCCATGTAGGGGACACAGCAAACATGTGGAAGAAGGTGCTTTGGTCAGAAGAGACCAAAGTTGAACTTTTTGGCCTAAATGCAAAGCGGTATGTGTGGCGGAAAACTAACACTGCTCATCACCCTGCACACACCATCCCCGCTGTGAAACAAGGTGGTGGCAGCATCATGCTATGGGGATGCTTTTCTTCAGCAGGGAGAGGGAAGCTGGTCAGAGTTGATGGGAAGATGGATGGAGCTAAATACAGGGCAATCCTGGAAGAAAACCTGTTGGAGGCTGCAAAAGACTTGAGACTGGGAAGGAGATTCTCCTTCCAGCAAGACAATGACCCTAAACATACAGCCAGAGCTACAATGGAATGGTTTAAATCAAAGAATATTCATGTGTTAGAATGGCCCAGTCAAAGTCCAGACCTAAATCCCATTGAGCATCTGTGGCAAGACTTGAAAATTGCTGTTCACAGACGCTCTCCATCCAGTCTGGCTGAGCTTGAGCTATTTTGCAAAGAAGAATCGGCAAAAATTTCAGTGTCTAGATGCACAAAGCTGGTAGAGACATACCACAAAAGACTTGCAGCTGTAATTGCAGCAAAAGGTGGCTCTACAAAGTATTGACGCAGGGGGGCTGAATACTAATGCACATCACATTTTTCAGGTTTTTATTTGTTTAAAATTTTGAAGACCATTTATCATTTTCATTTCACTTCCCAGTCCCGCAGAAGCTGTCTCCCTCCTGCTTCAATGACTACCGCCCTGTTGCACTCACTCCCATCCTCATGAAGTGCTTCGAGCAGCTAGTCATGTGGCATATCAAGTCTGCCCTCCCCCCCGCTCTGGACCCTTTCCAGTTTGCATATCAGTCCAACCATTCGACCGATGATGCCATCTCCACTGCCCTCCACTCAACCCTCACCCACCTGGAGACAAAAGACTCATATGTCAGAATGATGTTCATAGACTTTAGCTCAGCATTCAACACAATCATTCCTCAGCAGCTCATTCATAAACTGGACCAGCTGGGACTCAACACCTCCCTATGCAACTGGCTGCTGAACTTCCTGACGGGGAGACCACAGGCTGCACAGGCCAGCAGCAACTCCTCCAGCACCATCACATTGAACACGGGGGCCCCCCAAGGATGTGTGCTGAGCCCCCTCCTCTTCACTCTGCTGACCCACGACTGCACACCAACATCCAGCTCTAATCTCTTCATTAAGTTTGAGGATAACACGACTGTGGTGGGTCTCAACAATGGCGATGAGACAATCTACAGGAGTGAGGTGAGCCGCTTGGCCATGTGGTGCAAGGACAACAATCTCTGCCTGAACGTGAAGAAGATGAAGGAAATTGTTGTGGACTTCAGGAGAGTGCACACCCAGCATGCTCCACTAACTATTGACGGTGCTGCAGTGGAGAGGGTGAGCAGCACCAAGTTTCTGGGTGTGCACATCTCTGAAGACCTGTCCTGGAGCAACAACACCGCATCACTGGCCAAAAAAGCCCAACAGTGTCTGTACTTCCTCCGCAAACTGAGGAGAGCAAGAGTCCCGGCCCCCATCATGCACACATTCTACAGAGGCACCATCGAGAACATCCTGACCAGCTGCATCACCATGTGGTATGGCACCTGCACCATGTCCTGATGCAAGACTCTGCAGCGCATTGTGAGAGCAGCTGAGAGGATCATTGGTGTCTCTCTCCTTTCTCTTATAGATATCCTATAACTCCCACCTCACCCGCAAAGCCATCAGGATTGTAGGTGACCCCACCCACCCATCTCACAGCCTCTTCAGCCTGCTGCCGTCAGGGAGGAGACTGTGGAGTCTCCAAGCCAAAACCAGCAGGCTCAAGGACAGTTTCTTTCACCAGGCGGTCAGGAGGCTCAACTCCCTCCCTGTTCTGCCCCTCCTCCCCCCTCTGCCCCCTGCCACAGATTCTGCTTGCACACCCCCCTGCCCCCCCTTCAGCATCTGACATGTCACCCTCACAGTTACCCCCAACACACACACATATACTCTCAACGTTCATTCACACACTGAACTCAGGGACTGCACATTTCACTTTACCTCGCTCATTTCATGTTTACCTGCTATACCTCAAGTGCCCTTGACTGTTTATTAGCTCCAATTTGTGTGTGTGTGTGTGTGTGTGTGTGTGTGTGTGTATATATATATATATATATATATATATATATATATATATATATATATATATATATATATATAATATGAGTGTTTAGTCTATGTCTAGTTCTTATCTAGAGTGTTTATACTGTTTACTGTTTATTTTGTTTATTTCAATTACTCAATTTTTATTTATTGCATTGCCTGTTTGCACCATGGGTCAGAGAGGACTGAAATTTCATCTGTGCTGTATGTCGAGCATGTATAGCATACTTGACAATAAAGTTGATTTGACTTGACTTCACAATTATGTGCTACTCTGTGTTGGTCTATCACATAAAATCTCAATAAAAAACTTTTAAGTTTTTGGTTGTAAGGTGGAAAAATGTGTGTGTGTGTGTGTGTGTGTGTTGAATTTGAAGTGAATTTCTTATTTCAGTGAAATAAAAATGTTTCTAGAGAAAGAAAAAAATAGAAGTTTCTAGAAACAAATTAAAATAACCCTGTTTCTAGAAATTCTAAAAAAAAACCTAGATCAATAATCTTAGACAATTTTAGCAGCATGAAAAAGTTCTTGAAGGTTCTCAAAACAATTTTTTTAATCATTCAAACTCAATGCCATCCCAGAGTTGCTTTTTAAAATCTTTTTTTTTTGAAGATTATTTAAAAAAAAAATCTTTCAACTGCAACCAAAGCGCTGGCATATGTTAGTGTGTTTACTCCATTAATGAATTTCCAGCAGATACCGAACTTTTCTCCAAACTCCAGTGAAAAGCTACTGGAGATTATGTGCAATTAAATTAATGATATTAAAAATGTCATACAGGATCGTTATTATAATTTATTGTCACCTTGAGGTAAGAATTAAAAGTAAAAAATCCACCCTGATCCACTCCTTCATCCACGTGTTGCTGTAGTTTTACTTTCCTACATTACCCATAATGCCATTCCACTACTCACTGATCAGAACAGTCGTGGGAATCATTTCAGGGTCACCTTAAATCCGAAGCTTGGGATGACCTCATTTTCGATCTCCACATGTTTAAGCTACAAAGACTGTTATTTATTTTTTTTTTTTAAACCTGACATCGCATGCTGAAGTGTCACACGTGTTCCTGAATCTCGGAGTACAAATTCCAAGTTTTTCAAGTTTGAATTCTGAAATTTCAAGTTATGAGTTTTTGACAAACTCAGAATTAACTAAAGAGAGCGATGCAGCAGTGCTTTAGTCCTCTCATCTGTCCATGTGTCTCACTAACTTGTCTGTTCACTCAGCTCAAAATTAACATTGAGTTTTTTTTAAATTTGTTGTTGTTGAAGAACCGCAAACTTCATTCAGGAAGTTTCCCAAAAGTGCAACATCATCCAACACATTAACATCACAATCAATAAACAGGAAAATATTCAAAATATTTCAATATCAACATTTTCAGCATATTTCAGGGTGGAGTTTTACTGATCACTTTTTAAAATAAATTATAATAATTAGAATTAAAAAACAAGAAAATATTCAAAATATTTCAATATAGACATTTTCACATATTCAGTGTGTTTCAGGGTGGAGTTTTACTGATTTTTTTTCATAATTCTAATAATTCTAATAATTATAATTAATAAACAGAAAACAAAACTCATAATTTTGGTCAAAATTATTATTTTTTTCTATTGGTGCCACAAAATGTAGAATAGCTACAAGGTTTCCCACCAAACAAATCATCGCTCTTCAATAAAAATAAATAAATAAATCAACTGATATTTATTCAGATACATTAAGATTTTTCTGATGTGAAATTCTTACTTTTTTTTTTTTACAGTACATTCGATCAGACAGTTTTATTATACGAACCATGACACAATCCAAAATCAAATGAACATCGGTTTCATTTCGATTCAATTCTATTCAATGTGAACATTTTTGTTTTTTTGGGGAGAGGAAACAGACAACTTGATTTTGGTCTGTTGATCAGATGATAAGGTGGTGTAAAAATGTTAGCCTTTTGCAACAAAACACTAAAACACCGTGGGTTGTTTCACTCTCTTTTTTTTGGAGGTGGAGATTTAAAAAAAAAAAAGATCATCAAACATTCTTGGATACAAAATATTTAAAATAAACTTTCTCTTTTTATTATTATTATTATTTATTGAGTTTCTTATATACATGGCATAATCTTTGTGCTTTGTTCCCAAAAAGAGGAAAGAAGTCCAAAAGGGGAAAAAAACCAAATAAACAAAAATGACAGAAATTGGACTACATTAGATGCGTCTTTCCTGTTTTAACTGTTTTCCAAATGGAGATAGACGTTAATTAGCGTTCCTCGGCTTGTTCCCGGCGAGTTCTGCTGCGATTGGAGGATGGTTGCGGGTGAACGTGTGCTTTTCCGACAACAGCAAAGGCACCTGTGTATCGCTTCTTTAGAAAACCACACACACTCGAGCATGCACAAGCGTGTGCTCGTTTTCATTAGCCTCTCGTCAAAATTTCCCAGAAGTCTCCACTGGGGAAGAGGGCAAAGGGTCGTACAAAAATAGAAGTACCAAAAACAACGGGAGAGGAAAGAGTTGAGTTTTTGCTCCATTTACAGATTGGGAAGATGAGGCTGCTAGCGAGCCGAGTTTATTCCGATTCCTGAATTCCTGAAGGAAGGAAAGAGGGAAGGAGGGAAGAAGGGATGGAAAAGAAGAAAGGACAATGAAAAAATGCAAACAGAATGGAGAAAGGAAATGGATAAAGAATTCAAAACAGGAAACTGAAATAAAGAGAGAAGTGTGAATAATAATAATAAGTCCACAGTCAGTCCAAGTCACACCTCCAATGTGCGATCTGATAAAATTCTGACAGTGGAGCTGTTGACGTGAATATGGCTGATGAATAAACAGGATGAGGAAGGAAAGAGGGAAGGAGGAAGAGAAGGAAGGCCTTTCTGGTGTCGGGCGATGCCCCCACGCCACTCTCAGCTCCATAAACACACACTGTTGGTGGTCTGGCAGGTGGAGGCGCTGTCCGCGGGGGACAGGTAGAGCTTTCCGCTCGGACACACACACACCTCGTAGACGGTGTGTTTTGGATAACTGGTGCCTGGGCTGAGCAGCGGGTCCACGCTGCCATGAGGAAGATTCGGCATGCGGATGGACTTGGCGTTGAGAAAGATCTAAAAGAAACCAGAACAAACAGAGAGACTTAACAATGTGATTTAGTGTTGAGACAAATATCACATCAAACATCTTTCAGTTTCCGGGATAAACTGTGTGACTTCCTGTATGCTGGAGGAGTGAAATGTTAAACAATAACAAAGCAAAGTTTATTTATGTTCAGACTGGGAGTGTAAGGTTTGGCTTCTCCTACTCACCACAGGTTTCGAAATGACCTGCATTTTACAGCATTTTATGCACAATTTTACATGAGAAAAACTTTATTTGCAGTAAAACAAATATTTTATTTCTAACATCGAAGGACTAGATGCTTGGCTTCATTATTATTAATAAGTATGTTAATTCAATGAAAGCTGATTTGCATATTTTTTTCTTTAGAAGTGTTCCAAATGACCTGCGATGACCTGGCGACTTGTCCAGGGTGTACCCCGCCTCTCGCCCATAGTCAGCTGGGATAGGCTCCAGCTTGCCTGCAACCCTGTAAAACAGGATAAGTGGCTACAGATAATGGATGGATGTTCCAAATAACAAATTTTCTCACAAAAGCTATGTAAATATTACATGTAAAAAAATAAATCCATCTCCAAAGCATAAAAAAGTAAAAATAAACCATAGACAATTAGTCCAAAAAATATGATTGGTCTTGTAAAACCGTAGGTGCTAAAGAAGGCAACTGGACTTGCTTGAAATTCTTGAAGATGTTTCACTTCTCATTTGAAAGTCTTCTTTAGTTCTCTCTGACTAGTGGGGAGTTCCAGGTATCCTTGACTTGCAAGTGACATCAAAGCAAAATAGAAACCCCGATGTCAGCCATATTGGTGGATATACAAATGCGGGGTCAAGCGACATTCCATACAAAACAGTCATGTGTGCGCAACTCTCTTTGTTTTTCCATTGCTTTAAGTGTTCTTTTAGCTATGCCATATCTTTGTGCTGTATATGGTTGTGGTCACAACAGGACTCATGACTGTGGCATGTTGCGATTTTTTTAGAATTCCATCCATGATTCGGAAAGAGGGTGAGGAAACTCTCAGGCTTAGTATGGAGAGACGAGCATGGCTGAACAACATCGGCAGCGCTGATCTAACAGAGGCTAAAACCAAAACAGCTCATGTTTGCAGTCATCATTTTATCTCAGGTGAGATTCAAAAGCTTTCTCAATAATATCATGGAAGAATCTTGTTTCATGTTGCTAGAATTTTGCTATAAAATGAGCATTCTTTTGTCGTGGTTCACTCAGTCATTGTTATAATTTTAACACGTGTATTACCATTTCGCTTCTAGGCGTGCCAGCAAAATTATACAGTAGAAACAATCCAGACTGAGTACCCACTCAGAAAATGGGCTATGTCTTGGCCAAGGTCTGACTTGATTCTGCGGCAGCCGAATGACACCAAAGAACTCAAAGGAGGAGGAAGACAGCTGAATTTGAGGAAGCTGCATGTGGTAACTCACCCGTGGAGTTCCAAGACACCAAGGTTGAAGCTGAGAAATTAATACCATGTCAGCTAATTTTGACTGAAACTAAGTAATATTATTTCGAAATGTCCATAAATTTAAGATTTCCAAACTGATCTGGGAACTGGATGGTCAGTAAAAGCATCTTATCCTCAGAAAAATCATCTCATCTCATCTCATTATCTCTAGCCGCTTTATCCTGTTCTACAGGGTCACAGGCAAACTGGAGCCTATCCCAGCTGACTACGGGCGAAAGGCGGGGTACACCCTGGACAAGTCGCCAGGTCATCACAGGGCTGACACATAGCCCATGTTTACATTAGACCGTATCAGCGGATCATCAGATTAACATTTTTAAAACGATTAGTGTGCACACAGCAACACCAATACACGATTTGCGTGCACACAGCAATACCAATACACGGATACACTCGGCTCCGCAGGCATCCTGCGCTCCAAATCACTCTGCCCTGAACAGCGAGTGCCCTCTGGAGGGTGCGCACTCCGGCCTTGTGCAGCTCACAGAGCACGCGAGTGAAGTGAACAAGCTGTGATTCGGGACTGAGCCGCTGTGTGTGTGATCCCAGCGCATATCACTTACCACTTGCAAGTGGAAGGATGGCAAGCCTAAAGACAATCATAACTACACAATAGGCAGTATTTGCATCAGTATTTGCAGTATTTTCATACTTTTATACTCTTTAATGAAAGGTGATACAAGGCGGAAGTCCGCGCCGTTTTTCAGCAGTCGCGTCACATGACCAACACCAGCGAATCAGGAAGGTGGATGTCACAGTGACGTTGTCCAATGAGACGCCAGCTAGAGCTCAGCACAGCATATCCGCGTATTCTCAATGTTTACACAGCACCGGAGCTGACACGATCTGGATTGAATACGTGGACGCTGGCGGATTCCCGTTTCCCGGCGTTTCCAGGCGGTTTAATGTAAACGGACAGTGCATCCGCAAAGAAAACGAGACAGATACGGTCTAATGTAAACGTAGCCATAGACACCCATTCACACCTACGGTCAATTTAGAGTCACCAGTTAACCTAACCTGCATGTCTTTGGACTGTGGGGGAAACCGGAGCACCCGGAGGAAACCCACGTGGACAACATGCAAACTCCGCACAGAAAGGCCCTCGCTGGCCACGGGGCTCGAACCTAGGACCTTCTTGCTGTGAGGCGACAGCGCTAACCACTACACCACCATGCCACCCCTCAGAAAAATCAGACTTTTTAAAATAATATGGGTCAAAACCACACATATCTATCTTCTCTTTGTATCGAATCTTTGCTTAACAATTCATATCATGGTAATACTGAGAAAATTCAGCACTGTTTACAGACACGCTTTCAGTGGCTGCCATCCTAGTTGCTTTGTATATCCACCATCATGGTAGACACTCAAGACTCAAGACGTAGCACATTTTGATCATGTGATTGCAAGTCATCTATTTATCCTCTAGTAGACCAAAAGCAACCCTAAGGAAAGTCGTTGAGGTCACTTGGGTCGTTGACCCTCTCAGTCATCCTGTAGGTCCCTGGAGGCTGGGTGTGAATGGTGTTAGCAGCCTAGAGGGTTGGTAGGGTGATCTGTGGGTTGTTGGCTCTCTCTGCCATCATGTGAGTCATTGAAATCAGCTGAGTCTTGGTGTGGATGTGTATTCAGTTTTCTGCAAAGTGTGCCAAGGATTGCATTGTAGGTGGCTGATAAGTGGTGTCCCAGACCACCTCCTCTGTTCAGTGATGGTTATTCTAAGTTAACGAAGATGGCTTCTTTTACTCCTTTTTCAAACCACCTGGCTAAAATGTGTACATTGCAGTCTGGAAACGACTGTGCTTTGTTATTGAGATGAAGATAGACTACAGAGTCCTGACCTGAGGAACTGGCTCTCCTGTATTGAGCCATGCGCCTGTGAAGTGGTTGTTTTCCTTTCCCCAATGTACAGGTCCATGCATTCCTCACTGGATTGAATTGCATACACTACATTGTCGTGTTTGTGGCTGGATATTCTGTCCTTAGGGTGGATCAAGTTCTGCCTTAGATATCCATCCATTATTTGTAGCCGCTTATCCTGTACAGGGTCACAGGGAAGCTGGAGCCTATCCCAGCTGACTATGGACAGGGGGGTACACCCTGGATAAGTCACCAGATCATCGCAGGGCTAACACATAGAGACAAACAACCATTCACACTCACATTCACACCTACGGTCAATTTAGAGCCACCGATTAACTTCACCTACATGTCTTTGGACTGTGGGGGAAACTGGAGCACCCAGAGGAAACCCACACAGACACGGGGAGAACATGCACACAGAAATGTGGCCACTGGGCTCGAACCCAGGACCTTCTTGCTGTGAGGTGACCGTGCTAACCACTACATCACTGTGCTGCCCTGCCTCAGATATTCCTCTTTTAATTCTTTCTGATAAAGAAAAGCTGTTTCTACATCAAACCTTTCAGAGGTTCTGCAGAGGAAGAACATCTGAAGAACCACTCAAGGTTTTTTTCAGAATCTTGAAAGCGGCAATCTTCCTGTTTGTGGAAGGATTTCTTGTGAGTGGGAGGAGTCAGAGATGCATATTAATGACATGACCTTGGAAAGGTATCTGATGGTGGAAGTACACATTCATTGTGTGTGCAGTTCAGACAAGTTTGGAGCTTGTTTTTATATTTCTATGTTAGAGAGACGTGTGTGTGTGTGTGTTGTTAATATCTCTGAGCACACATTTCCCATGTGTCCGTTTGCTCCACCAGCGTTTGACGGGCGAGTGTGTAGGCTGATGACTGTGAGCAGGGTTTATCTGCTAAGCCACGCTGAATCCCCAATTTCACCTCTTGCTCATCGCTTCTGTGTTCATCAGCACCAAACTCCAGAGCGCGGGGTCACTGAAGGACATGGCAGAGCGTGTGATCTCCACCATAACTCACAGAGATGGAATATTACGCAGGACGAGACGGAGCCAGACAAAAAACAAGAAGCTAATTATTATGAATAATGGAGTGTGTGGTGTTGATGGCGCGTATCTGTCCAAACAGAAACACAAACGAGGAATCGCACGTCTGAGCCCAGGCACCCAGGACGTCGCATCTGTCACTCCATCTTTTTTTTTCCTCTGCGCCGTTGTGCTTTCATCCTGCTCCTGTCGTTTGTCTCAGAGTCCACTGGAAGTGATGGAGATGATCTGTTGAAGATGAGCTTATTATATGCCTCGGCATCGGAACGTCACGTTACGTGAGCAATAAAACTTCCATGTCATGCTGTGATAGTAAAATAATCAGTGATGTTTGATGTGAACGCATGAGCGGATCAAACCTGCCAAAGAAGATCCCAAAGTAAAGTAGTACGCATTAAAGGAATTAATTATATCCTTGTGGTGAATTACGCAGTCAGCTAGCATATGTTATTTAGTTATGTTCGGAAGCATATACACACAAAAAAAAGAAAAAAACCCTGCTGCTGAAACTAGCAATAACAAATAAAGAAATGTCACATATGCCTTATGCTAATGCTCAAAACTAACAAAGACAGATCCATCATGGTTTCAATCTCCTAAATATTTACTAATCGAGCATTTAGTGTTCCTTGTTAGCACAAAACTCCATGCTAATCTGGGATGTTAGCATCATAATATGCTAATCATCAGCTCACCTGTTATGGCTTCAACCTCCTAAATATCTCGCGATTTAGCATTTCACTTTCCTTGTTTGCACTAGCCTCCATACTAACCTAAAATGCTTGGATGATGTTTCGTCAGCGCCTTTTTGGAGGCTGTTTTTCATGTAGAATTTACAGTAAATGTAGCAGCAGCTGATGGAAACACAGAAGAGAACAGAAGGAAAGATAGAGCCCTTTGGGTGGGTTTATGAGGAGAGTTAAATTCTCCCGGCGGAGATATCTGCACTCATTAACGCCTGCCACTCTCACACACTCTCACACACTCTCACACAGGCACAAAAACACCTCACTAGCAGTCTGTTTACCATGCTAATGTGTATGTGTGTGTGTGTGTGCATGCATATGGATGAAGTAGAAGCAATTAGAGCGAGGACAGCCAGGAAAAAGAATGGAAGGCAAAAAACAAGCAAAAAAAGATGGAGTGACAGAGAAAAAAGTGAATGTCGGGAAACCAAAGGAGTGCAAGATGAAAGTGTTTTCTTCGCTGACATGTTGATAAGGAAGGACGGGCTGCGGATCCTGAAATAGCACAAACGCATGGCGGCGCAAAGTCGTCAGTGCACGTTACACACTTCATTAAGCTGCTGAAATGCCTGGACCCCTGAATCACGTGACCTCACATGATCCCAGACAGAGATGAGGATGTGCTTGGTGAAGGAACACACAGCCGGCCCTTTCCAAGAGTGCTGTGCTTCCATGTTCCAATGCGTTCAGCAGCTTCTCAGGACGTTTATGATTCATGATATCGCCGCGAGCACACGGGGGAAAGCCTAATCCAACACAGACAGAGAGGGAGGCGGGGCTACGGAGGCTAAGGTGTGGACTGTGCTGTGATATTTAGCTGCGTGTCTCAATAGAATTCGGTTAAAAATGACGGAGAACTTTCTGGAAGACTACTATATGAGTAGTGTTTGAATGGAACCCTGGTGAAGTTTCTGTATGTAGGAGAGCTCATCTCAGGAAAGCGATTCGACTCAGAATCGACTCACCTGCAGGAAGTGAATCAAATATGTGTGTGTGTGTGTAGATGTGAGCTGCTAAACTTTGCTAAATGACACGCCCCTCTACAACGTTGCTTTGCTCTTTGATGTGTTTCGTTCTGTGCGATGTGAAACCAAAACAACGTAAACAAAGCACAACGATCAATTTTGTGCCAATTCTGACTCCACAAATGGACTAATAGATGTGATCAAACACCAAAATGCTTCTTGTAAGCTTTGTGAGTTTTCATAATTGGATTGGATTCGGAAAATTGTTAGCTAGGAAAGTTTCCAGATGTCTGACTTTTGGTCTTGTCCTTGGTAACCTTATGAACATTAGCGGAATGTTTTAAAATAACATTTCAATTACAATTATAATCAATATACCTATTTAAATCTGTGATAAGAATTTCTCAAGTAGCAGGATGATGTTCTTCCGTATTGCAGATGCTGCAAAATAACATCCTTGTAATTTCTTCGGACATTAATAAGACTGGGGGAAACGCAAGAAACCTCACTGTTTAAGGTTAGTAGAACATTTTCTGAATGTTGCGGTTCTCATTCAGATTTCTGCATAATGTTCTAACAACTTTGTGGCAACGTCTTGAACTGTTTTAGGAAACGTCAGCACTACGAACATTTCCACTCCCAAAGTTCATTTTTGTGCAAGTGGGAATATTGCATGTACAGCATTCTAATAACCTTTGGAAGCAAACCATTGTTTTTAGAACATCGCAGGAACTTTATCTTTGGAATGTTTAAGTCTAACCTTCGGAGGGCCTGTTAAATTCTTACTGAATGCTTTCTGTAGAGAAATACCGAATTTCACACTGAATAGAAATCAAATCCATAATGATTTTGCTAAGAACCTGCTAGTCACGTTATGCTAGCACACTCATCAGGAAGCAAGCAGCTTAATGATTGTGTGTCGAGACGAGAAATGAGCTGCCTGTTAGCCATGTAACGTCTCATAATTTGGTCAGACTTTGGTGTTTCTAAATTCATACGTTGCTGTGAAATGTAGCGCGTTAGCTTGCTAATTTGCCGCTTATCTGTGTTAAACAGTTCACGGATTTACTTCCACGCTGCCGTGAGACTGAATTTAATAGAAGAGGATTTAAATATAATAAAGTTTTCTGCAGCTGTACTGCTTTTACCCATTGCTGCTTTACAGCATTCTTTAGAGGATCAGAGATTGCTCACTCATTCAGACATGTTTATCTTGCACTTCAGTGTTCCAGCAGCAGAATTCAAAAGCTAGCAGCGCTAAGCTTTAATTACTCAGCTTCCTTATAATTAAGTCCTTGAAATGGATACACAGGGGCGCTCTACACAGAACAAGATCAGACCTTTTTCCTTTTTTTTTAACAAAGTGCAAACCTCACCCTGCTACTTTCCTTCCACAGGAACGCACTTGATGGGATGATTTCCTGGAAGATTTTACTGCTTAGCAAACTAATTTAATAACTCAGGCCCAGCAGGTCGTGAGGTAACATTTCCCTTAGCTGTCAGCAGATGGGAAGGAAACCAGGTGATGGTGAGTTTAGGATTTTAGGATAATGGTGTACTGCTATGCTGACTGAATCTGTTGGGCCTCCCAGGATTCGTTTCACCGATCTCAGCTGATCTGAAAGTTTGGCTACAAAACAAGAAACAGGAAAGTGAACACACACTGTAAACTTTAGCATAGCATTTACGATTTTTAACCCTCTGGGGTCTAGAGTTTCTCTAGTAAAGCTCGACAGGTTTAGAATGAATAGGTCATGTATTGAGATAAATATCTTCAAGTTTTTCATCATACAAGCATGATAAACATATTGACAGAAACTTTATATTTTACACTTTCATATGTGCCCACTGCCAAATAATATTATAGCTTTTAAATTACCTAAATTAGATGAAACATAAAACTTGTCACCTTACTCAGTCACACCAGAGTTGGAGCACTGAGCGTCCACTTACAGATTCATAAAAGACTGTTCACATGGTAACAGCATGATAATCGCTTTCACTCTTTCGGTTTCGATTGGTTTCTCTTTCGCGGTAGGAACCCACAGTAAACAGGATAAAATCTGTCAGACATAGTTTAGGCTATTTGGAGGTAAAACTTGTTGCGAGATGGCATGCAGACTTTGACTACGTTCAGACTGCACCCTGAAACGACCCATATCCGATTTTTTTGCCCATATGCGACCTGTATCCGATTTGTTATTGACAATCTGAACGACACAGATCCGATTTTTTCACATGCGACCCAGGCCGCTTGGATATGTGGTCCTAAATCCGATGCATATCCGATATTTTCACATGCGACTGCAGTCTGACCGGACAGGTCGCATTCATGCGACCTACACGTCATCAACAAGAGACAAATGTCACTATTCTGCGTTGGCTAATCCCGCCTCTTTGGTGGAAAACAACAACATTTGTACAGTTTTCAGAATTTAAATAGACTTTTATAGAATTGATCAAGCTAATGGTGGATTTGGTAGGGACCTGGATGTTGATCTGTTAGCCTGATTAAATAAAACAGTTTCTATAACTGATTTATAACTTAAACCATCCTGTATTACAAGATTATAAGATTGTTCTGGAAATTTCCAGTAATTTGACACCTTCGGTCTCATTACTCTGCTGCCCACATTAATCAGATTATTGTGTGAGTTCCGCCACAAAAACCACATCGCCAGGTCTCGCCTCATCTCCTTAGCAAACTGCACTGGTGTTTATGCACCTTGAGCCAGCGCTGAGAGAAGTTGCAGAATTCAGCTGGCTATAAACAATCTAAATAAATATTTATAAAAATGTAGAAAAAGTTTATTAATATGAAGAAATAAATATGTGCAAATTATTAAGCCTGAATGAAGAGTTTGGTAATACAGCGGCCGTATCCCAAATGACTGCCTACTGAAGCTCGAGTGCACTATATAGAGTTTAAAAATCCATTACTTCCTAGTAACATGTAGTGCACTTATATAGAAATTAGAGAGACATTTAGGAGTCAACCCTCGTTACCAGGCTACACGTTTTCATTTCAGTTCAGAAACAAAAACACACACGAGACCTCACACTTTAACACTAACCAGATAATTAAACAAACAAACAAAAAAGAAATCATTAAACATGAAGAGTGCGCTTTTTTTTTGTTTACGTATTAAGTAGATGTGCTTATTACGTGTCAATTTGCGCATGCGGGACACTTTTGGGTCGTTTTCCGTTCATATTGGAGATCGCATACAAGTCTCATATAATTGGTAATGTGAACGGCCTAACAAAAAAATCGGATTTTACAACAAATCGTATATGGGTCGTTTCAGGTTGCAGTCTGAACGTAGTGTTTATGCACTTCAGATGATTCAGGACAGCAATTTAATTCATGATTCATTTCACGATTCAGGACAGTGATTCAATTCAATCTTGAGAACTGCGACACTGATGATGAGCGGTGCCTTTTTTTTTTTTACCTTTTCCTTTGAGTCGATCCAGCCAAATATCAGCTTGAGTAAGTGTAAATATTTCTTCTATTTCTGAAGAGCTTATTGATTGATATGCGTGCGCTGTAGTGCATACACAAGAAACATGACTGAGCAGTTTTTCCAGAGTTAAAAGTATTTTCCTCAAGAATAGTTAATTTTGCTCAATTTTGAGTTTAGAGAGTAAAATTTGGAGTTGCAGTGGGAGCAAAATTACAGAGTAATTGTGTAACAGAGTTGGTTGTGGCTCTGAACTGAGTAAAATAGTACAAGAGTTAATTTCAAGACATACTGAATAGAGTCAAATACCAAAATAAAGTCAAATACTAGATAAATGAAGCTGTTGTAAAAAAAAAAAAAAGTTTTAGAACTGTGTTGGAGTGTGTGAAAAATAATTACCCATTGTGACTTGACCTGATGGGATTAAGAGATGGCAGTGGGAAGGGTTTTCACTCTTCTCACTGAATGGAATAGAATTTTTTACTCTTCTTATTGAATATACCTCCCACTGCCAACCCTATATCCCAAAACAATAGGACATATTTTTTATGGCCAGTTAATTGTCCAAATCAATGGAGCAGATTTAAATTTTTGTACTTGAACCACTCCTAAGACTGAACAGAATCACCTCAAGTGACCAAAATGGTTCATCACAATGGGTAAGGTCATGTTTTTTTCACACATTCCAACACAGTCTAAAACTGCTTTTTACAACATCATTTCGTTGTTATTTTTTTAAAGGTACAATCATGACATACATACTACATGGATATTATTGTAGCTGAACTTGTGCTGAATACAAAAAAGTCATATGACTTTGAAAATACTGTTTAGATTTGTTGAAATTGACAACAAAATCAGAGCATGCCAAAATCATTAGAGTGCCAGAAAATACCCTCAGACTCCAGAGAGTTAACCTACTTTTATGATATTACAGGCATTTATCAGACACTCTTATCTAGAGAAATGTACAACAGGACCCTGATATACCCACAGCAGAGGCAGCCTGGGGAGCAGTTAGGGGTTAGGGGCCTTGCTCAAGGGCACTTCAGCTGTTCCTGCTGGTCTAGGGAATCAAACCAATCACCGTTTGGTCCCAAAGCTGCTTCTCTAACCTTTAGACCATGGCTTCCCCATGGTCATGGCCATGACCCCAACCTTTAGGCCATGACAATGCATCCTTGTTTCATCCACTGACTTACAATATGCTTGGGTTTCTGTGGTAAAATGGTGTTCTTGTTATTTTTCTTTTCCATGGTAGCATTTCCCTGTTAGCATGTAGGCACCTCCTTAACATGTCCAAGTGGACACAAATGGCATTTATTATAATGCAGAGAAATAGCACGCACGCACGCGCACGCACGCACACACACACACACACACACACACACACACACACAGAGGCTTGGTATGTCTGATAATGAGGAACACCACTTGAAACAAGTGCATTACTACTCCAAGTAAGTGTGCCCTGACGAACATTGCTTGGGCTTTTTCTTTGTCCTCAATGTGCCTTTATTTAGGCTTTGCTGTGTGACTGTGTTTTGGTTCGAGTTCTGTCTCTGACTTGTTATCCTAAGGTGTGCACCTGTTCTGTGTTTAACCCGTAATACTCTTTCATCGCATATTTCTCTGTATTGTTGAGTCTGGTCTTTTTTAAAACTTTGATTATAGATTATCCCAATAAATTGTTGGCTTTTGAGCTGTTCCTTGATCTACCTTGTACACTACGATGATGATTCTTGGATACATCTCAATAAAGTTCATACTGAATTTACGCACCTGCGTTATGCCTCCCAGTGCTGCATATTATGAGTCATCATGATTGTTGCATTTAAGAAATAAACAAACAAACATATATGGTAAAATAACAAGTCTTTTACCAGTTCAGTATTGTGCTCTCTTGTTCATTCTATTGCTTTATCTTCATTACCCGATCCCTATCTCTTCCCCTGATTGCATCTCACTCTCTCTTAAACATTCCGTCATCGCGTCCCACATCTCTCTCTGATTGTAATGGACAGCTTGGAGCTTGACACAAGGACGTGTTGCTCTCTTTAATTCCCTCCTCTAAAACCTGCAGACTTTTAGCGTCGCCTTTTAAAGAGTTAGCTGCTGTCAGCGCTGATTTAGCTCGCCATCTGGACCTTCTGAAACACCTCATTCGCTCTGTCCAAATTGACAGAAACATCTATTTTCCCTTCACGTTACTTTTGCTGCTGGCTTTCATCATGTCACGTCTTGGCACCCTTCCTCTGAGGAATAAAGGGGGAATTAAAGAGCAAGGGGAGAACATTGGATAAGCCATCGAGTGTACCTATGGTTATGCGAGAGAGAGTAAGAGGGAGAGACTGACTTGACAAATTCAGCCTGTGAGAGGATTGGACAGACGTTTCAAAAGCGCTTTCACTGATCCTCGCCGCCAGTGACTTCTCTATCATATCACCGCATGTAGTTCTCTCCAGCATTGTGCAGGTCTAAAGGAACACCTGCTATCTCCACAGCGAAGAAAGAAAAAAATAAAAAGCTCCTTTTTACGGGAAGTTGACAGGACAGCATGATGTATTGCTCGGGCTGCTGGAAGTTAATTAAATAGCCTGGGCAGTTACTAAAGCGAGGGAAAGCGAAGCAATGAGAACAATTTCAAGATGGCGGCAATCATTCAGGCTCAGCATGAGGGTAAAATGTTCTGAGCAGATAGTGCTGGTTTTCGAAAGCCTTCATACTTCTAAAAAAAAATAAAGTTTTAATCTCTTTTGAGTTCATTATTTTAACTATGAAAAATAAACCTTTGGAAAACATGGGAGCCTTTGAATTTCTAAGATGTAATAAATCTGTCTAACTGGATTCCTCCTTTTAAAGGATGGATTGTTGCTTGATACTTTTCACACAAATCTTGAACACATGCATGGTTTTAGCTGTATATGTTGATGCTTACATTAAGCTCGGTATGATTCATAAAATTAAATCTAATAAGGGGTTCTTAAGGTCCCAGCTGGGATGCAAGCAAGGACAGCTTAGCATGAAGCTACATACTAACAACCATCTCCCTATCCTTCATTATGAGTAACGTGTGGCTCTTCATCTGTTCCACAGTTAATCCTTGCTCCCTTCATTAGCTGAATCAGATGCTGTAAAGTTGAAGAACATGCTAAAGTATGCGTGGCTGCATCTCAAGAGTCCTGGAGCTTGACAGCTTTGATGTAGAACGGCAGCAGAACAGACACAAAGAGACAGAAAGACAGACAGGTCTGGCTGATATGTCTGTACTGATATGGTTTGTAATTTTATGTCTGACCTTGTAAACTAGCTGTCATAACACTGCAAACTAACTACCTTTGATGCATGATAAGCTCAAACTGCTCATCTCTGCATCCTCTAGAAACTTCACTGAATGCTAAGTGTGAGCACTTTTCTTCCTGAGACACTTCCTGTACACATTTATGAAGATATATGTGTATTTTAAAATCAATTTTATTTATCCTTCCTACTCTGTAGCTACCTGCCCTGGGGCATAGTATTGGGGTTGTTGTTTTTTTTTTCACTAAAGTCACTACCTACATGCGTTCTTCATTAGCACACTTGGCCCACGGGGAATCTTCATCGATTATCCCATTATTGATTGTTAGAGAGTTTCATCAGAGTACTAACTCCCTGCATGTTCAATTCTCTACAGATTCTCGAACAGACACTATCTTTCCCAACCAGCAAGAGCAGAGCTTTTGCACAAGCTTCATAGCCAAAAATCCCTCTGACTTTTTATCTGAATTATTATCGATGCTAAGAAATCCTGATTAGCATGAGAATTTATGCGAACGTTTTAGAGAAAAAAACATCACCCTGGGAGGATAAAAGATCTTTCTACTTAGGTTGCTAGCTATATATCTTTTAACCCAAGGCCCCACTTGAACATTTGGTCAATTAGGGGTCCTCATTCATTATCACATTATTGATTTCTGGACAGTCCCTGGAGTGTACTAAATGCTCAACTCTTGACAGATAAAATGGTTGACTAGCATCATTCAAAATAACAAATAATTAAAGATTCAGGACTATACCACCTTCCCCAACCAGTGAGCCTAAACAGATTGCACCACCTCCCAAGGTAATGGCATCCCTTATCCTAGATATCCCAATTCTTCCAGTCTCAATACATCAGAATGAGAATATGCACTTACAACAAATACACCAGTTCTAGTATATAGCCCCCCGGTTAGGATGATACACCTGGTTGATTCTGGACAAGAGCTACGAACATGTCAAGGTAAAGGACTTTTTACAAATGCACTTCCTGGAAAGTGCGAACTTGTCCCATTCTGTTGAGAATAAACAATGAGTGAAGGACTATGTAATCTTTTGCTTCTGAGTAAGAGCAAGGCAAATGCACAATCCATCTAGCCAACTAGAAATACTCTGATTTTTTTTTAATTTAATTCCTCAGCAGATCTAAGAATCCTGGCCACTGGCAATTGCTACCAACTTAGGGGTAGCTGCTAACTGCACCACCAGAGCACACATTTGTTTATTCATTCTCAATATCTAGTTAATCCTGGTCAGGATGGTGATGGATCTGGAGCCAATCCCAGAAACACTGGGCACAAGGCAGGAACACATCTCAGATGGGACACCAGTTAATCACATAGCACCCATCATTTACAGTTAAGGGTAATTTAAAGTAGTGTTTCTCAACCACTGGGCCACAGCCCACTAATGGGACATCTAGTGGGTCATTAATTTTTTTCAAGTTTGAAGCCAAATACTAAATAGTTCAGGATGTCGTAGTATCCCAAATCCGGTATCTGGTTTGCCATATACTTTTCAAGTGGAATGAATACATTTGTCGGTAAATTAAGAAGAACAAGCCTTTATTTTTGTCACATTCCTCCTCTACATTTAACCCGTGCATGTGTGCACACGGAGAGAGAGAAAGAGAGAGAGCACAGTGGGCTGAATAAATAAATACGTTTGTGGGTAAATTATATGGATCTGTGATGCCTGCTGGAACAGAAGAGCAGGGAGGAATGGGAATTGAGCGGCTGTGGTGTGTTTACATGCGATACTAAAACTGATAGCATCCTAGCAAACATTGCAAAGACGTGAACAAAAAGCCCAGAAGTTCCTCCTTACCCGGGCAAAAACGATAACGGATTTATCTTGTGTCCTGATCCCCAGATCTTTAACCCAGCCACATAAAAAAAGTTGCACTCCTCCCTTCCAGGTTTTCATCTGTGTGTCTGTGTAGAATGATGTCTGCAGCACCAGGTAGTCTGAGATTTCAGGAAACTCAATGGATTGATAATTTCCCAACTCATAATGAATGAATGAATAACTTTATTTAAACATGATAAGTTGATCAGCAGAGCTGGTGGGGTCATGCATGTACAGATACAAATAATTAAGAATACAAAAGACTAAAAATAAACAATCTTTAAAAAAAATTAAATCTGTTGATTATCTGTTAATTATCTTCACATTAAGTTAATTAATAGCATGCATAACTATTGTCTTTGTATTTAGTTATGACTACAATAGGATCAAAATTTATTCTACTAATGTCGAATTTAGCTAGTAAGTTTTTCTTTCATAGGAAAAATCCTTCTTTGTTAGCGTGTAAGGATCTAATCCCATTGAGTGGTTTCTATATCCACTTCTTTTGAGTGTACTTCTTGGTTTTAATAATTTGCTTGTTTGCTGGTCACAAACATGGCAATAAGTTCTTGTGTTAATGGACCAGACTTCACTTTTGGATCATTAATCCCTTTTGACTGAGAATGACCTGCATGCAGGGTTTGGCTTCTGGCACATCCATACAGTTTTAAATACAATACCTACAATTAAAACCAGTTTTTTTCCTTCCATTTATTTAACTCCTGGGTTCCCATCTGTAACATGGAGTGATGTTGTGTTCCATTAATACACTTTACAGTAGATTATTAGATTCTAATAGAATAAATGAGCCAAAATAATTGGGGATCTTATTTAATGCGCCCCGACTCATTACAAGTATGAATAGGTGGGCCTCGAAGTAGAAAAGGTTGAGAACCCCTGATTTAAAGTCATCAATCCACCTATGATTGTGATTTTGGGAGATGGGAGGAAACAGGATAACCTGGAGGAAACCTGTAGGGACAAAGAAAAAACTTGCAAAACTACTTAAACTGTAACCCAAACTCAAGATCAATCCAAGAATGCTGGAGCTGAAGGCAGCAATGTGACCTTGTGTACTGCCTCGAGAGCACTCAGGCCATGGGGAAATGTCATTGACTTGAATATTATTGACTGCCATTAAAGAACATAGAACAGCTGGAATTTGCATTCTAGAAAGTGTGGAAAGTAAAGTGCTACCTCTCCAATTCTGTCCATCTGTCTTAAGCTTTGACACCTGAAGAGCAAAAGCATGATCCTGTAGCTCCTGTCTACAAGGACTAATAAATGACTCACCTCCCCCTCGGAAGATTCCAGAGTGAGCTCTTTCCTGCAGGATGCTCTGAACTCCCCCACTCCTGCGTTCACCTCCACACCTTTCGGTGCTTCCAATGTCAGAGTTCGCGTTGGAGACTCCAACCTATGGCACGAACAAAAACATAACTGGATATTTTTGTATGCATCGTGCTGGATTCCTCACTCCCAGGTCACTCGGCTAATAACATTCTGATTTTCAATTCGAAGAAACGTTATGAATGCTGACCCATGGGGTCAAAAAGTATTATGAGAAAAAGTGTTATGAGAATGCAAAGATATGATGAGCTTCTGAGCAGGTTTAAGCTGTTTTTATTCTGTGGACTCTTGGGCAAATCTAAAATATCTGCAGAATTGACACTGTTCTGAATTTAATTTGGAAATACACTTAAACAGAACATGTGTAAAGGATTGGGTCATGAATCTTATTTTTCCTCTCTCATTATTTTAAAATGAATAATGTAGTGACTATGACTACCTTCATGCGATTAAAAAAAAAACAGGACGCATATAAGATTAAATCTAAACCCTTTATTTTCAAATCTAAAATAGTGCTTTTCAGCCTTTACAGCAATAAACTATTCTGAGGAACAAGTCATGGTCAGGCCTTTGATAAAAATACAAAAAAGGACCATGGAGCTGAAATATTCTTCAGTATAAATGCTTTACAAGTCATAAAGAGAATGCCGGGTATGTGTTTTCTTAGTCATGCTTAAACTTAGAAGACCTAACCCATAATTTTAAGCATAATGTTCTCTAAAATGTCTAAAATTCCTGAGGGGGATATATATATATATATATATATATATATATATATATATATATATATATATATATATATATATATATATATATAGTATGTATGTGTGGGTGTGTGTATATGTGTATGTATGTGTCTCATTCCAAGATGTTATTGCCAAGCTGATGTATGAAAGTTACTTTTAGAGCAGCCAGTGATTCGAGAAATACACTGTGACTCTGTTGTAATGTTCCTTTTGAAGGGTAGAGGGAGGCCATGCCTCCTTGCTCCAGGGATGGTCAACTACACCGGCCATCCTTTCACTGGGAGACAGAGTCCATCTGGACACACCTCTTTCACTGTGAATAACATACACATAGGCCACACCTTCCTCGCTCAAAATTAATTGCTGAGTTTCAGTCACGTGACTTCTCTTAGCGGTTTTACTGGAAGTGAAATAGCTGGTGGTCTAAATGGCTGCCGTAGTGCAAACAACTAGAGATAACTTATCAGAGTATGCTCGTAATCTAGAAGCCACTGCTCGCTTTAGATATATTCAGACAATTGCTACGACCCCTACAGTCTGGGAAAGAAGGATTTGTCATACGATCTCGAAAACTACCCTTCAGTCGAGTTCCCTGACATCTCGAACTATCTGGTGTTGCAGACATCCTTCTATACCGCAAAACAGATGAAAGCATGGGAGAGTATGAAGGCTTACAACTTTTTATATGTGGCTAGGTAAAGGACCTCACTATCAAGTTGCTGTCGAATGAATCTTGTATTGTTTTTGCCCGTGTAAGTATGTTTTTTTTTCAGCTTTTCATTTATGTCTTTACAACAAAGTGCTGCAAGTTGAATTGTAAACAAAGAACAGTTCATTTGATTCTCATTGTGTTGGCTCTTATCTCTCAGGTAAATCATTCACAAAGATCATCAGAAACCCCTTTAAAAACTTGGATCTTAGTTAAAAAAGAAGGAGAAGTGATCATGGCACATTGTAACTGTATGGCTGGGTAAGAATTTTGTCGCGACCTTCATGCATATGGACTGGGTGAGGAGTAAACAAAGAAACAGCTGGGGACTTTAGCGCTTTGTGACTAAAAAACATACCATAAAATAATGACACACAGCAAGAAAAGTACTTGGAAAACACTAAGGCCATAGCTGAGAGGGAGATACAAACCTTTCACCAAGTGATCACTGCAAACTCAAGCATGCTTCAACTCGGCTCCCTTTGATTTCAGTGAGAGGTTCAAAAGCCACCTTTCTCGATGTCTTTTTGTGAAATCCTGTGTTCATTCACCATTTTTCATTAGTTCATGAGGAACCCTGAAGAAACTTTTATTAGTTTCATGGTTTGATCAATTCAAACAACCTAAAACAACGCAAGCGTAAGGCATCTTTCATGTGAGCAATGCACCTTCTCCGTACAAACGCTTTGTCAACTGAGCTTTGGTAGACCACCAGCTAAAGTTTTGAATAACTAATGAGGTGGATGTGATGTCACGTGAAACCCAGCAATAAGGGTTTAGAGATGCCTGGATCCGTGCAGTCTCTTAATCGTGAACTCCGCCCCTCACCCTAAACATAACCATCATCACATTCAGTTAGCCTCTCTGAATTCTTGTCTTGTTCCTTCGCATCATACTATAATGAAGCAAGCTTGGTGTGCTGGTGTGGGTGTGGGAGTAAATGTGTGTGGATTCCCAAAGGACTTCAGGAGGAAATAATTCAGACATAATTAAAATCTAGAACTAATCTCTTGGGTGGGTGCGGAGCTCAATCTATAGCACAAACAAACCCTGTTCGGCTCTTAAACATAAAAATTAACTGAATAATACAGGAATGCAATGGAAATGTTGAGCG
This sequence comes from Neoarius graeffei, assembly GCF_027579695.1. Taxonomy (NCBI): domain Eukaryota; kingdom Metazoa; phylum Chordata; class Actinopteri; order Siluriformes; family Ariidae; genus Neoarius; species Neoarius graeffei. The sequence goes on from NC_083571.1 coordinate 35,470,548, forward strand.
GATACTGATACTGATGCTAATGCACTGCACATATTGTCCCACCATACATTATTAGGTTATTGAGCTGACTAAATTAGATTTCCAGGCAACCAAAACATGTGACTGGGCAGCACACTGGAGCTTTTACTTGCCTGGTGGGGTAACTAATAAAAGTAATAATAAATTTGCTCATCTGAGTTACAAAGCGCTTGATAATGCTAATACTACTCAAAATTGTATCATGATGTTAATATATTGTTATTGATAGTAGATTTAGTGAAACAACAGCAGTTGTCCAAGTCAATATCATACCTACACACATCTACCTTGATTTGACCTGAGTATATGATTATAGTACCCCAGTAGACTGAGAACTGTCCAGGTACATTGTACGAGCTTACAGGATAATTAACAACTTGACAAAAATGAATGCATTGACTTAACGAGCCTCCATTTTTCTCCTCAATTTCTCTCTCAGCAGAATCTCTCCCCAAAGGCCTTTTCAACAGAGATTCAATCAAATTATTGATTTTCTGTTTCAGGGTCTCCAGCACAGGATGCTCACAACAAAAAAAGTGTATAATATCTCAAGTCCACAGATGGCCCCACACTCCTCCTCTTCCTCCTAACCAGTTCATTTTAGCAATAGATAAGCATGTTTCTTATCACCGTAATTCAACACCAGCATACCGCTCAACCTTCAATTGTCTGCTTGACGGATTCGCAGGCAGCTGTTTTTTTGGTTTACATGACAAGCAAAAAATGAGCACAATGGAAATACACTTTCTATTCATTCAGGAAGGAATGAGCAGTGCACTTTAAAGAATGGAGTGTAGTGTCCTCAGTCTTAAAAGAATGCATACAAAAATCTTTTTATGCAATCAAGTCCATAAAATGGATAACTTGATTACAATTCAGGAGAGCACTTTTGACTGGGGCATTTTGTATGGAAAGTTTCAAGTTGTATGAAGGGGTCCAAGCATAATTTTATTCATTCATCTTCAGGTCACCACTTTATCCTGGTCTTGGTGGTAGGAGAGCCTAGGAAAACTGGTGGGGACACAAGGTGGGAAAACACCCTGGATGGGACGCCAGTCCATTGCCTAATGGTTACATTTCATATCATAACCCAATTGTGACAGTAGACTTGCTTACAGAACAAATACTTTTAAAGTGCAACATGTTCACCTTTTATAGTACATTACTACTGCTCATCAAGTGATTAAATCACAATTTTACACACAACTGGCATTGCAGCTTGAAATTTGACTTATAGCAACTATAACAATAGTTTTTGCACTAAACATTTCCTTTTATACATTCCTGTTGATCCAAATGCTTTTCTGGAGACTATCAGCTTAGACAGTAACAGTAACTCATATACATTATACAAATGTTACAAGGTCCTTGGTATGCGACTTAGTGTTCATTCCACTTCTCAGAAATGTTGGTTAAACCAGGTAAGTATCAGTACATACTTTGTACAGTAGACTGCAAATGTTACCTTCAGCAACAACCTACAGGAACAAGGGTTGGATAAACATGCATCTGTGTTGGTATCCAAGGCAGTCTGTACTGTCCATATGCTGGTGCCCGCACATTTACAAAAAGTGGGTTAGCATTAAGTTCAATCACTCTTTGAACAGGCTGACCTAAGGCATCATATGTCAGTGTCTCTTTTGGGCGTCTTTCTCTCTGAGACCTCCATAACACTGTGTCAGACAATTCAGTCTCTTGACCACTGTGCTGGTCTGCAGCATGGACAGTTATCGTTGGTTCCTGTGTGTCCTTTTCAGTAATGTCCTTGTCCATTTGTTGAGCAATGTCCATCATGAACTCCTCAGTGTCTGCTCTGAGCTCCTGAGTGTCCATCCTGAGCTCCTGAGTGTCCATTCTGAGTCCCTGAGCATCCGCACCATGCTCTGACTGGTGTGTTTGATTGGGAGGTGCCACAGCCCTCTCTATAGGCTGGTAGGCGTGGCACATCAAACCTTGACTCACATAATGCCCCTCCTCCTCTGAGCTTTCTGTGTCCTTAGCTATGTTGCTCAAACCTACATTTTCATTTAGCCCTGGTTTGGTCTGTTCTACTAGTTTGGGCAAGTGGCAAAGCATTACATGGCATTAATATATTATGATGAAGAATCCTGTCCCTTTCTGTGCCATGTTCAGGCCTAACCTCATAAACTGGGCTGTTTTCCCCCTTCTGAGAGACCACTACATGCACCTGATCTTCCCAGTATGAACACAGTTTTCCTGGCCCTTCCAGCTCTGACATGTTCCTCACTAGAACCCTGTCACCTGGTGAGAGCACTGCACTTTGCCTTTTTTGGTCATAATATGTTTTTCCCCTTGCCCATGTCTTTTCAATGTTTTTGGATGCGATGTCATATGCCTCCTTCATCTGTTGCTGCCATTTTCGGGTGTATTCCTGGTGTGACATACATCCTTCTTTCTCATTTAGCCCAAAAATCAAATCAATTGGAAAACGAGGGTGTCTGCCAAATAGTAAGTAGAAAGGTGAGTATCCTGTTGTCTCACTGGTTGTACAATTATAAGCATGCACAACTTTGTTTACATACTCATTCCAATTCCCTTTCTTCTCTTCTTCTAGGGTCCGCAACATTGATAGCAAGGTGCGATTAAATCATTCTGTGGGGTTAACCTGTGGGTGGTAGGGAGTTGTTTTGGAATTTGCAACACCTGTGAATTTTTGCAACTGTCTAAATAAATTGTTCTCAAATTCTCTGCCCTGATCATGATGGATTTTACCAGGGAGTCCAAATTTTAGAGCAAAGTCATTAAAAATATTTTCTGCTGCTGTTTTGCCTGACTTGTTATGGGTGGGATAAGCTTGGGCAAACTTAGTGAAGTTGTCAATGATCACTAAAATATACTCATAACCTCCCCTGCTTTTTTCAAGGTGTAGATAGTCTATGGAGACCAGCTCAAAAGGTGCTGTTGCAGGTACATGACACATAGGGGCCCTATTTTGAACTGCAGTTTTTTTCTGGATGTTACATTTACACACCTGGGTTATGAAAAACTCAATATCCTTACACGTACCAGGCCAGTAAAACCTGTCCCTAGCAAGCTTCAAAACCCATTCCACCCCTAAGTGACCCATTTCACAATGAAGGTACTTACATACCAGTTCTTTGTATTGGTCTGGAAGCACAATTTGTTAGGACTTGGACATTGTTGGCCTCTAGAGGCCGCTATCATTCCTTTTTTGTTGTCATGTTTGTTTTGACTGCTAGAGGCCGCTATTGTTTCTGTGTGTTGTGTTTTGTTTTTCCATGTGCCTTGTGCCCCGCCTTGTCCTCATTATTGTCACCTGTGTTCTATTTAGTTTGTGTATTTATACTCCCTCAGTTTGGCCTCTAGTCACGGAGTCTTTTTGCTATGCTGTTTAGTGCTAGTTACCTCTGTCCCGTGTGCCTTGCCTATGTCCTTGTGTTCTTTGTATTTTTGCTTTCTTTTGGACTTTGTGGATTTTGTTTTTGACTTTTTGGAGCTTCTGAGCGTTTGGATTTTTACCCCTTCTTTTCTGGTTATTGGTTTTGTATTGACTTTGAACTTTTGGATTTTTTATTTTTTCCCTTATATCTTCTGAGTGTTTTGGATTATACTTTTTGGATTTTTTGCATTGTAAATAAACTGTTTTTTGCTACTCTACTTTCGCCTCACGCCTCTGCACTTGAGTCATTCCCCTGGTGGCCTAGTGGGGGTTTGCTGGATCACTACACCAGTGACCCGGGTTCAATTCCCAGCAAAACCCTAACAGAAAGACTCCGTCATGACCGACTCAGCAGAGGCTTCGTCAACTGTCTACCCAGCCAACCTTCAGGGAATTATGGCTGCTTTAACGCGCTTCGGAGCTACCATGGACGTACACTTGCAAGCCAACATGAGGCCCTTGCTCGTCACGAGGTACTGCTTCAGCAAATTGGGAAAACCCTGGCACAGCTGACTCCTCTGCCTCCATCTCCTCCTCCTGACCCTGTTCCTGCTCCACCATCTGCTCCCTCTCCAGTGTCTCTTCCACCTCGTGAACCCTGCCTTCCTGCACCACAGAGGTATGATGGCAAGCACAGTCAGTGCCGAGAGTTCCTTACCCAGTGCCAACTCACCTTTGAGCTCCAGCCTACCACCTACGCTATGGACCGCCGCAAGATTGCCTTTGTGATAACCTTGTTAGCTGGTAAGGCATGAGCTTGGGCAACAGCCATCTGGCAGCGACAGGGACCCGAGCGCTCTGATTTCAAGCTGTTTACAGAGGAGATACTTCGTGTCTTCGACCAGGCGGACATCAGTAAGGATGCAGCCCGGAAGCTCATGTCCATCCGACAGGGAGGAAGCGTGGCAGACTACGCCATCTCGTTCCAGACGCTCGCAGCAGTAAGTGGATGGAATGAGATTGCCCTTGTTTCAGCCTTCCACCATGGTCTGTCTGACCCCATCAAGGATGGTCTGGCCTCTATCAGATGCCCAAGTGACCTTGAAACACTGATCTCACGTGCCATTCATCTTGACAACAGGATTAGAGAGCGCCGCCAAGTCCAGAGCTTCCCCGGCCTCACCGCCTCAACCTGGAGCCCGTCTGCCTCCTCCAGCGACTGTCCGGAGCCCATGCAAGTGGGCCGTACCCGTCTTTCCGTGTCTGAGAGGGAGCGCAGAAGGAGGGACAAGTGCTGCATCTACTGTGGCAAGCCTGGCCACTTCCGAGCATCATGTCCCGAACTCTCGGGAAAAGGACCACCCCATCCAGCCGAGGGAGGGTTGTGACGGGGCCTGCCCTCTCTCCCGAACTTCCTGGCCAAGGAGTCTACATCCCAGTCTCCATCTCCTGGGGTGAGTCCGTCCACTCTTGCCAGGCCTTGTTAGACTCCGGGGCGGCTGGAAACTTTATGGATGTTCACTTCACCCAAAGAATCAATGTCCCGACTGCACCTCTTGAAGTCCCACTGTCTGTGTCTGCCCTGGATGGCCAAGCCTTAGGTGACGGAAGAGTCACCCAAGTTACTTCTCCAGTCTTTCTCCAGTCTCAAGGTCACAAAGAAGAAATATCCCTGCACCTTATTCATTTGCCAGAGTTCCCAGTCATTCTAGGCCTTCCCTGGCTTACCCACCACAATCCTCATATAGACTGGGTAACAAGCCATATTGTGGAATGGGGTCCTGCATGCTATGCTTCGTCTGCTCTCCAGCTCTCCTGTGTCTTCTGCCGAGCCTCCTGATCTCACCGAGTTATCTCAAGTTCCCACAGAGTACTGGGATCTTAAAGAAGTTTCCAGCAAGAGCAGGGCTGCCGTTCTTCCTCTGCACCGTGCCTACGACTGTGCCATCGACTTGCTTCCTGGGGCTACCCCTCCTCGCGGCAGACTGTTTTCCCTCTCTCAGCCAGAATGCAAGGCCATGGAGGAGTACATCAAGGACGCCCTGGCCTCTGGGTTCATTCGACCCTCCACCTCACCCGCTGGTGCTGGCTTCTTCTTCGTTGGCAAGAAGGATGGGGGGCTCCGGCCGTGTATTGATTACAGGGGCCTGAACAAGATCACTGTGCGTAACCGCTATCCCCTTCCGCTGATGTCCACAGCATTCGATCTGCTCCAAGGCGCTACTATCTTCACCAAGCTGGACTTACGGAATGCATACCACCTCATCCGCATCCAACAGGGAGATGAGTGGAAGACTGCCTTTAACACCCCGTCAGGGCACTATGAATACCAAGTGATGCCCTTCGGACTCACCAATGCACCAGCTGTCTTTAAGGCCCTTATCAACGATGTCTTGAGAGACATGATCAACCTATATGTCTTTGTTTACCTCGATGACATTCTGATTTTCTCCAAGACCTTGCAGGAGCATCGCCACCACGTCCGCCAGGTTCTCCAAAAGCTGCTACAGAACAATCTGTTTGCCAAAGCCCAGAAATGTGAGTTCCATGTCCCCGAGGTCTCCTTTCTGGGTTTTATTGTACAAACGGGACAATTCCAGATGGATCCAGCCAAGACCCTGGCCGTCCGGGACTGGCCCACTCCCAAGTCCATTAAAGAAGTTCAGCAGTTCTTAGGGTTTGCTAACTTCTACCACAAGTTTGTCAGGAACTTCAGTTCTGTAGCAGCGCCCATTTCGGATCTCACCGGAAAGACAGGTGGATCCTTTGCCTGGTCTCCTCAGGCGGAAAAGGCATTCAGGGACCTCAAGCAACGCTTCTGCACGGCACCCATTCTGCTCCTCCCGGACACTTCGCAACCATTCGTCGTCGAGATAGACGCCTCGGACAGTGGCGTCGGCGTGGTCCTCTCTCAACGTTCGGATGGAAGGTTGCACCCCTGCGCATACTTCTCCCACCGCCTGAGCCCTGAGGAGTCCCGGTATGATGTGGGGGATCGGGAACTGCTCGCAGTTAAACTGGCCCTTGAGGAGTGGAGGCACTGGCTGGAGGGAGCACAACATCCATTCCTGGTTTGGACGGACCACAAGAACCTGGAGTACCTCCAGCAAGCCAAGAGACTTAATCCATGACAGGCTAGGTGGGCCTTGTTCTTTAGCCAATTTAACTTCACCCTATCGTACTGCCCTGGCTCTAAGAACACCAAACCGGACGTGCTTTCCAGGCTATTCTCGTCCAACAAAAGGGAAAGTGAAGTTGGACCTATCATCCCTGTGTCCCGGATTGTGGCCCCTGTCTGCTGGGGTGTTGAGGAGGCCATCCAACAAGCTCAACGCCAGGACCCCGGCCCTGGGACGGGGCCACCGGGCCTCTTGTACGTCCCTCGTCAAGCCTGGGCCAAGGTTCTCCAGTGGGGTCACTCTTCCCCTCTCACCGCCCACCCGGGAGCTCGGAAGACCCTGGACTTCTTGAGAAGATGCTTCTGGTGGCCAAGCATGGAGAAGGAAGTGAGGTCATTCGTCCTGTCCTGCGAGGTGTGCACCAGAAGCAAGAACCCACAACAGCATCTCCAGGGCCTCCTGCATCCTCTGCCCATTCCCCGGCATCCCTGGTCCCACATGGCAGTTGACTTCATCACGGGTCTTCCTGACTCACAAGGTAACACTGTCATTTTGGTTATCGTCGACAGATTCTCTAAGGCCTGCCGCTTCATACCGCTGTGCAAACTCCCTTCTGCTCTTGAAACTACCAAACTTATATTTACCCATGTCTTCCGAGTCTTTGGTCTCCCACAGGACATCGTCTCAGACCGGGGGCCCCAGTTCTCCTCCCGAGTGTGGCGCGGGTTCTGCAAACTCATCGGGGCCACTGCCAGCCTCTCTTCTGGGTTCCACCCACAGTCCAATGGCCAGACTGAGAGGCTCAACCAAGACCTGGAAACCACCCTGCGAGGCCTGGTGATGGATAACCCGACATCGTGGAGCACCTGGCTGCCATGGGCAGAGTACGCCCACAACACCCTGCAGTCATCGGCCACCAAGCTGTCACCGTTCCAGTGCCAATTCAGGTTCCAGCCACCTCTGTTCCCGGACCAGGAGGAGGACGCTGGGGTGCCCTCAGTCAACCAATATGTGAGACGGTGTCGCAAGACCTGGAGCAAGGTCAGGAGGACCCTCATCCAGACCTCCAGGGCCAACCAGACTCAGGCCAACCGCCATAGAAGGCCTGCCCACGTTTTCTGCCCTGGGCAGTGGGTTTGGCTGTCCGCCGAGGACCTTCCGCTGCGGGTGGAGAACCGCAAGCTTGCTCCTCGCTACATTGGCCCCTTCAAGGTGGTGCGCAGGGTGAACCCTGTTGCCTACCAGCTCCAGTTGCCCCGGACTCTAAGGATCAACCCCACATTCCATGTTTCCCTGTTGCGGCCCGTACTGTCGTCCACGTATGCCCCTGCCCCTAGGAATCCCCCGCCCCCCCGCATCTTCCAGGGTCAGACTGTGTTCACTGTGCGCTGCCTGCTTGACTCCTGCCGGGTCCGTGGTGGGCTCCAATACCTAGTGGACTGGGAGGGCTATGGCCCTGAGGAGCGCTGTTGGGTCCCTGCCCGGGACATTTTAGATAAAGAACTTTGTCGGGACTTCCATTTGGCCCATCCTGAGCGCCCTGGGAACGTCAGGAGACGCTCCTTGAGGGGGGGGGGTCCTGTTAGGACTTGGACTTTGTTGGCCTCTAGAGGCCGCTATCATTCCTTTTTTGTTGTCATGTTTGTTTTGACTGCTAGAGGCCGCTATTGTTTCTGTGTGTTGTGTTTTGTTTTTCCATGTGCCTTGTGCCCCGCCTCGTCCTCATTATTGTCACCTGTGTTCTATTTAGTTTGTGTATTTATACTCCCTCAGTTTGGCCTCTAGTCACGGAGTCTTTTTGCTATGCTGTTTAGTGCTAGTTACCTCTGTCCCATGTGCCTTGCCTATGTCCTTGTGTTCTTTGTATTTTTGCTTTCTTTTGGACTTTGTGGATTTTGTTTTTGACTTTTTGGATCTTCTGAGCGTTTGGATTTTTACCCCTTCTTTTCTGGTTATTGGCTTTTGTATTGACTTTGAACTTTTGGATTTTGTATTTTTTCCCTTATATCTTCTGAGAGTTTTGGATTATACTTTTTGGATTTTTTGCATTGTCAATAAACTGTTTTTTGCTACTCTACTTTCACCTCACGCCTCTGCACTTGAGTCATTCCCCTGGTGGCCTAGTGGGGGTTTGCTGGATCATTACACCAGTGACCCGGGTTTGATTCCCAGCAAAACCCTAACCCAATTTGGATACACTTAGCTGTTTTTCATATCAGCAAACCTTCTTCAGAAACATACAATCTCTTCCATTCATGCAGCAGTTGTTTAACTTTAACAAAGTCTTTTTTTACTGTCGTTTTGTCCAGCTTATCTGCTGAGTTTTTCAAGTGGAGTACATAAGCAATTGCAAGATCCTGCACCTGAGCCTGTAACAGTTCTTTCTTTGTTACTGTTATGTTTGGCTGGTCATCTGTTACTATCTCCTGTACATGTAGATTGTAGGTAATAGCAGAGATCCAGTCTGCTTCACATGACTTTTGTGTTTCAACAGCAGTAAGTATTGCACCTAGCATACCGGGTGAACAGTGCTCTGTGCACTTGGTCATGTGGGATTCCATACTAGCTAGTGCGTGTGATGAAAAGTCTGCATCAGTATTGCATTTTCCTGGGCAGTATTTCAGTGTTATGTTGAAGTCAGCCAATTCGGACACCCAGCGGTGCCCCGTCGCATTTAGTTTGGCTGTACTTAAGACATAAGTCACAGGATTATTATCACTGTAAACTTTTACAGATGGAGCATAAAACAAATAATCTCTAAACCATTCAGTAACAGCCCACTTGAGTGCTAAAAACTCAAGTTTTCCTCAATGCAGCCTGTAGTTTTTTCTGCTGGTGTCCGTGTTCGTGATCCATACCCAATAACTCTCAGTTTGCCCTCCTGTCTCTGATACAAGACTGTTCCGAGTCCCTCCTCCGAAGCATCTACGTGTAAGATGAATGGATCCTCAAACCTAGGATATGCTATTACAGGTGGGTTGGTCAAGACATCAACTAAATAGTCCAGCACTTTCTGGTATTGGTCCACACAATCTTTTGAGAGGGGACAGGTTGTCCTCCTTTGACTGACTGAGTTTTGGGTTTTGGCTGTAGGTCTGGACTTGTATCAACTGAAAGTAAATCATAAAGGCATTTGGCATGTCATGAGAAATCTTGCACATAACTCCTATAGTACCCTAGAAATCCTAGAAGTTTGCGTAGTTCTTTGATATTTGTAGAAGGGGATGTTTTTAGTGCCTGTACTGCCGATACTTCCTTTTCATCCATCCTGTAGCCCTCTGATGAGATGACTTTGCCCACATAATGTACCTCATTTTTGAACAAGTCACATTTGTCTGGCCTTAGCTTTATTCCCCAGGTTTGCTGTCATTTGAGGACAGCTCTCAAATCCTCTACATGTTGCTCAAATGTTTTACTATACACCAACACATCATATAAATATGGAGTGCATATCTTGTCTCTGAGGCCTTCAAGGCACTCCTCCATACTGCGCCGAAAAGCTGAGGGTGCGTTTGTGAGACCGAATGGGATTCTGTTCCATTCATACAGCCCCCATGGAGTTGTAAAGGCTGTGTATTTCTTTGAGTCCTCACTGATGGCTCCTTGGTGGTAGGCTTTACCTTGGTCCAGCATACTGAACCAGTTGTTCCCACCAAGTCCATCAAGTATCTCCTGGATGTGTGGTATAGGGTGCCTATCTGGAACTATCTTTTTGTTAAGCCCCCTATAGTCAATATTCAGTCTTAGGCTTCCATCCTTTTTCCTTACACAAAACACCGCTGAAGCATATGGAGAGGTGGATTTGCATATGAAGCCCTTGCTCAACAAGTCCTGGATGTGGCTCTTAACCTCATCATAAAGTGCTCAGGGTATTGCATTATAGGCTTTGGCCACAGGGACATTATCAGTCAGCTTAATGTCCATCTCAAGGTTTTTGATGTAGCCTACTTCATCTTTATGTTTAGTGAAAGCTCCTGACTCCTCCCTGAGCATTGTTTTGACAATCACTTGTATTTCATCTGTCAATTGATCAGGATTGACCAGTGGATCCCATAACTGATCTTGGGAATTGCTTTGGGATTTTTCTTCAGTCGGATTCAAGACAGTTTCAGAGTGTTCTGCTACCACTAAGTTAACCTGATGTTCATCTGGGTATAGTGGCCAACTTTGTATTATCCTCTGTATACTTCCTATCACAGTTTTCCCTGGCAACACAATATCATGCTGCGTAGTATTTCTCACAAAAATGTTAACCTTTCGGACGAGCATGAAACATGTAATAGCTGACAGTTTATCTTAAACCCTTCGTCTAATGCAAGGTTTTCTTCAGGTTCAAATAGCATTTCAGTCTTTACCCTTAGAACTGTTTTGATGAGACAACTAATACAGTGTATCTGTCCACCTGGAACTACAGTGACTGTGCATCCCATTTTGACTGGATAAGTAACATTGTCACAGGTAGTTGTCTGGATTAGGTTTAGTAAAGCTTCTACCTTCCCCATCTCTACTCTTAGTGAGTTTCTGAGCAAAGCTACTCTGTCACTGGCCTGACACTGTCCATGTGTTATCTCTTCAATGGCATTAAACCCTATGATTGGTTTTTGCATGATGTCACGACTCACTAGAACTGGGACTAGGACCTCATCAGACCCTGTAGTTTTACCCTTTGGGTCATACAGACTAAGGTTAACTTTAATCCAACCCTGATCTGAACCATTAGCAGCTCTTAAGTCAAGGGGTTCATCTTTGCTTAATAAGTCACTAATGGGATGAACTTTTGAATCAGGTAAGTATTCTGACCTCCAGATTTCACTCATTATCGAAACTTGGGCACCTGTGTCCCACAAGGCTTGGGTTTTACAGTTATTCATTTTGCAACACACAAGACACTTTCTGCCTATAAGCTGTGCTACTTTCTTACGTTTTGTGTGAGGGTTATACACATAGGATGGTCTACGGCAAGATACTTCTTTTATCTTCCCTTGTCTTCTCTCCACATGTGTGTCCAGGTACTTTGGTCGTAATTTAAGTGATTTATGTCTGGAGCTATGGTCACTTTAGGGCTTTTTAGTTCAGAAGCTATGATGCGTCCCTCGGTCACAGCCTCTGCCAGTTTCCCGGCTGTTCTGTTTGTCCCCTTACTCTACACCCTTTTGCCCAGTGTGTAGTACTGCCACATTTAAAGCAATGGTTACAGTCTTTATTATCCTGTTGACAAGCTACACATCGCCTCCTCTGTCTTTTAGCAGCATTTACATGTGTTTTGGCTTGACTGTCAATCACTTTTTTTGTCACACTGGACAGTTTGAACAAGTGAAGCTACTTGACCTGTAAGCTCCCTGATCACTGTATTGATCACTTCTATTTTGGAGAATAGTGAGTTTTCTTTCACTGGTTTGCTCGGTTTAGCTGGGGCTGGAGTAATACAGGTGTCATTTAGATCCCCATCCTGTTCTATTACATTTAGTCCTGTTCTGAGAGTTGACCTGTGTGTGGTTTTAATCTTCTGGACTCTCTCACTTTCATTGTATTGGGCGATCTGCATTTTTTGTAACAAGAGCTCATTGCTACTGTTTTCATCCTGTAAATATGCCCTCATTTCTGCTCTGATATTGTCATTTGACAAACCTGTCATAATGGAATGGAAACACTGACTTTGTATCAACTCTTTGTTGTATTTGAGGTTAGACTGTGTATGCTCTGATGCAAACAATTTTCTGTCGCAGATCAAGCACTCTAATGAGAAACTCCAGGGGTGTTTTGTTTGGTCCTTGTACAGCTTTTGTCAGTTGTTGGTACAGCACAGTTGCATCCTTTTCTGCATAATGGGCTCTTAGTATTTGTCTAAGGTTGGCCAAAGTGAGATCAAATTTTCCCTCTAAATAACTCCTTAACTTCAGCCCAGGACTCATGGCACTTATTACTGCTTCCACAATTTCAGTTTCAGAATAGCCCTTCCTTAATCCACTTTCAATCTGATGTTCAAGGCTACTGAAGCACAGGGTGTCTTTTGACATTGACTCACCCACATGTCCATTTATCCTGAAGTCTTTCCTGAATCCAGCTTGAGATGAATTATAGCAGCTGTTGCTAATGGAGTCTCTACCTCCGCATTGAGTTCCACTGTCGTGCGTCGTCTCCTCAGTGAAGTGTTGCTCCAGCGGTGACAGCAGTGGTGCACGGTCCTGTCCTGAAGCAGCAGGTTGTGCAGGCTGCGCGGCCTCCACTCCAATCTCATCCACAGGTGAAAGTGATGACGCTGGTCCCCTCTGATGGAGTCTCTCACAGAACGTCAATTGTGTCATTTAGCTCCAAAAGCACAGGCATTTCTTCATCATCTCTCTCCAAAAGCTCATCATGTTCACAAAATGTGATAATGTATTTAATGAGCGCACGGCGGCTTTTCTTCTGAATGTCCGTCTTGTCTTTTCCGGTTATTCTGCAAAGCTCACATGCTCTTTGCAGTTATTTGACAGAAAGTTCAAATAATTTCTTCTCTATTTCCAACAGAAAATCTTCAAGGTGTTCTGACATATTCGCCTAAATCTGCTTCGCACTTTACGGACTAAGAAAACAATAAAACGGTTGTGTCATCCTCGCTAGACTTTGACTGCTAGCTTCGTTAGCTACTAGCTTAGCTTGTCCATCTCCAGCTCTCACACACGTCCTTACCGCATTGCTTGTCTTTTTTCCATGAGGTAATGCAAATATCTTGGTAGAACCTCCACATTGTTACACCAATCAGACTCCGGCAGGTGTATAAAATGTTCTTTAATTACCTCCAGCAGCAGAACAAGCAAAATCATACAAAATACACCGCATATAGTTCTTGTAATACAACTGTTGGCCAAAATATTCAACTCTCGCTGTTTTCCTCTGAGAGTCCCCTTCTCACATGCGCACAACACTCAACACAGTCTAGCCAGCACTGTCCACTAGTGGTTAAACCAGATTACACAAAACAAAAACAGTACAATAACTGTATGAACAGTGAAAGTAACTTAATAGCAGTGTTTTAAGCCAAACTCCTTCCGAGGTGCTACAGAAGCACCCCTAAATAAGATTGTACAGGATGGTAGAAATCACAGCCCACCACCTCTACTAAAGCTACTATGTTTATTATTGAGTTCTAGCTATTAGCCTGCTTGACTAGTCATCAGTGTTGTGGTTGAGTCACTAAACCTCAAGTCTGAGTCCAGTCTCAAGTCCCCAGTGTTCAAGTCCGAGTCAAGTCCAAGTCATTAAAAAAAATTTGAGTCGAGTCCGAGTCGAGTCCACTATTGATCCAGGTCGAGTCCGAGCCAAGTCCAACACTCCAACCACACCATTTGACGGTGGCCGTTTTAGCCCCGTTAACATTAGTTTGTTCCTGAACATGATGTATGAACAGGTGAATGTGCATTCTCTTTGTCAGGGAGTGTGAAGTATTCTGTCAGAGATAGTTGGGAGACGATTGTAAGTGCAGAAGATGTGTTTATTAATACAAGTGAAGACAGGTTAACAATCCAGAATGGCAGGCAAAATCGTAAAACGGTGAAACGGGCAATAGGTTGAGAGAGGCACAAACAGGCTACTGTAGACTCGGCAGAATCAAAGACAAGAAACAGGAAATCAGGGATTAGGGACCCAAACAAGGAAATAAGGCTCATTAATGTGTCAGCAATGCAACTCAATACTTTGCAAAGTAAGTGTGTTTTCACAGATTTTATATCAGCGTGCTGTTTGCATCTTAATCCTGTGTAGGTGCGAGTCGTTTACGGCGCGCGCGAGTCCTCTTGGCGTGCTCGCTGTCCCGAGTGCGCCCGAGAGTCTATCTGATGCACACGCCAAGGCACGCAGGTGTGACACCCTTACACAAAATTAGTACAAAATTAATGTAGATATGAATATCTTATGCCAAATTATTATGGCATAATAATTTGGCATGGGCCTATTGTAGTGTACTTTCAAAAAAATTGGCAGGGTTTGGTGTTGTCACTTTGGGTTCCTCCCCAAATCACTTCACTCAGAAAAGTTTTGTGATGATGAGACTCCAACAAAGAAAGATTTCTCCTTGGAGATTTGAGCAGCATGTTGGGCGTCATCAATTTGTCAACGTCTTCAGGTGCCCAGCTCTGTTGATGTTTGTGTGTGTGTTGTGATTTATCACTAAGTCTCTGTGCGCCCTTTTCCCTTGTCCCTACAGTTCTGGATATTGACTTCTCACTCGGTCCAATGCTAACATTAACCACTGGGATTCCTGCAGCTAACCTTTGCTTTCTTATTCCCTGGACACTTTTTAGACCGAGCTTCGGCCTTTCAAGATGACGGATGGCACTGTATCGCAGACAGATGAGCTATGTCGTGCCACCAGAGATGGCGAAATGGCAGGATGTGACATTTTCAAAAAAAATGCCAGCTTTTCCGAAGAAATGCTGCATGTATGGATCTTGATGTAATATGAAAAAGAAATGAAGGAGTGAGACAGAACCTGAAGAAAGAAAGATCGACAAGTTGGAAGTGTGAAATGAAAAGAGAAAGAAGACAAGATGGTGGAGTCGAGTGACTGGCCAGCTCTGAAAAGGAATAATGTGGAGTACTGACAAAATAATGTAGTAAATAAAAAGGCACCAAAATACTTTTAGAAATCGCTTGTGAAATGTCTTCAGTGAAACATTTCCACATTACCGACCTTTTCACTGTTGATCTGCTGCTTAAGCTGTGTTTAATCACATTCTAATTATCATTTTGTTGTATTGGAACTACAACCCCGATTCCAAAAATGTTGGGACAAAGTACAAATTGTAAATAAAAACAGAATGCAATGATGTGGAAGTTTCAAAATTCCATATTTTATTCAGAATAGAACATAGATGACATATAAAATGTTTAAACTGAGAAAATGTATCATTTAAAGAGAAAAATTAGGTGATTTTAAATTTCATCACAACAACACATCTCAAAAAAGTTGGGACAAGGCCATGTTTACCACTGTGAGACATCCCCTTTTCTCTTTACAACAATCTGTAAACGTCTGGGGACTCAGGAGACAAGTTGCTCAAGTTTAAGGATAGGAATGTTAACCCATTCTTGTCTAATGTAGGATTCTAGTTGCTCAACTGTCTTAGATCTTTTTTGTCGTATCTTCTGTTTTATGATGCGCCAAATGTTTTCTATGGGTGAAAGATCTGGACTGCAGGCTGGCCAGTTCAGTACCCGGACCCTTCTTCTACGCAGCCATGATGCTGTAATTGATGCAGTATGTGGTTTGGCATTGTCATGTTAGAAAATGCAAGGTCTTCTCTGAAAGAGACATCGTCTGGATGGGAGCATATGTTGCTCTAGAACCTGGATATATCTTTCAGCATTGATGGTGTCTTTCCAGATGTGTAAGCTGCCCATGCCACATGCACTAATGCAACCCCATACCATCAGAGATGCAGGCTTCTGAACTGAGTGCTGATAACAACTTGGGTCATCCTTCTCCTCTTTAGTCCGAATGACACGGCGTCCCTGATTTCCATAAAAAACTTCAAATTTTGATTCGTCTGACCACAGAACCATTTTCCACTTTGCCACAGTCCATTTTAAATGAGCCTTGGCCCAGAGAAGACCTCTGTGCTTCTGGATCATGTTTAGATATGGCTGCTTCTTTGAACTATAGAGTTTTAGCTGGCAACGGCAGATGGCATGGTGAATTGTGTTCACAGATAATGTTCTCTGGAAATATTCCTGAGCCCATTTTGTGATTTCCAATACAGAAGCATGCCTGTATGTGATGCAGTGCCCGATCATGGGCACCCAGTATGGTTTTCCGGCCTTGACCCTTACGCACAGAGATTCTTCCAGATTCTCTGAATCTTTTGATGATATTATGCACTGTAGATGATGATATGCTCAAACTCTTTGCAATTTTACACTGTCGAACTCCTTTCTGATATTGCTCCACTATTTGTCGGCGCAGAATTAGGGGGATTTGGTGATCCTCTTCCCATCTTTACTTCTGAGAGCCACTGCCACTCCAAGATGCTCTTTTTATACCCAGTCATGTTAATGACCTATTGCCAATTGACCTAATGAGTTGCAATTTGGTCCTCCAGCTGTTCCTTTTTTGTACCTTTAACTTTTCCAGCCTCTTATTGCCCCATCCCAACTTTTTTGAGATGTGTTGCTGTCATGAAATTTCAAATGAGCCAAAATTTGGCATGAAATTTCAAAATGCCTCACTTTTGACATTTGATATGTTGTCTGTGTTCTATTGTGAATACAATATCAGTTTTTGAGATTTGTAAATTATTGCATTCCGTTTTTATTTACAATTTGTACTTTGTCCCAACTTTTTTGGAATCGGGGTTGTATATGATATCAGGATAACATGATGACATTATAAGAGATGACATCATCATCGATACAAATTATATGTTTCCATTATTCTTTATCGCATCCTCTTGAATGCCTCTTGAAGGCAAATCCACATCTGCATATAAATGTCTGAATGGAAAGCTGACTAGGAAGACAGACTAGAGTTAGAGAGAGAGAGAGAGAGAGAGATGCAGTAAAGTATCAGTGCCTGACAGAGACCCTGAGACATGGAATGTGATATACGGTGATTTCATGGCTAAAGATGCAATCAGGAGTGAAAAAGCATCCGGCTGTCGTTTCTACGAAGGACAAGGATCAGGACAGAACAGGATGTCCAGTGAGCCACGAAGGGGGAAAGATGAAGATTAAGGAATGCCAGATGAGCTGTTTGAGTGTGAGACAAAGACAGAAATAAAAGAGAGGATCAATATTCCCTGAGTGTCTGTCTGTTTCAAGAGGCTGCTCCTGAAGGACAAGACCAATAAAGTCGATCCACAAAATTGCTATCAAAGGGTTCGGCTTCGCATTGGCATCTTTTGAAGAATTCTCTTTAAATCATATAAACCTCAGAGCTGAACTGAATCAAAGCTTAATGTCATCATTGTAATATGTAAGGAGTAAAATACACCAACGACGTGGTGTGATGAAGCTATAAAGACTCACAAGAGATCTCTGCAACAATCTCTGCTACTTCCTTCCAAGCTTTATTTCTCTCTGTAATTTTCTCTCTGTAATTTTATAAGGTTAATAATATAACTTAGATTACACATTTTTCAGTTTTACTCAAATTAGGGTGGTGCAAAAATGAGTACACCCTGCAACAAAAACTACTACATCTAGTACTTTGTATGGCCTCCATGATTTTTAATGACAGCACCAAGTCTTCTAGGCATGGAATGAACAAGTTGGTGACATTTTGCAACATCAATCTTTTTCCATTCTTCAACAATGACCTCTTTTAGTGACTGGATGCTGGATGGAGAGTGATGCTCAACTTGTCTCTTCAGAATTCCCCAAAGAAAATAATTTCTTTACACCACAAAGGTGAAGGCTACAAGAAGATCAGCAAAGCTTTACTTATCAGTCAGAATACTGTAGCAAAAATGGTACAAAAATTTAAGAAAAATGGAACTGCAACCATCTCACAGAGACATCCAGGTCGTCCACGGAAGTTAACACCTCGACAGGAGCATCTTCTGATGAGAAGGGTTGAAGAAAATTGGCATGCAAGTTCACTGCAGTTATCTAAAGAAGTAGAAAGCCAAACTGGGGTGACTATTTCCCGTGACACAATACGGCGTACACTGCAGAGGAATGGCATGCGTGGATGCTGTCCATGAAAGAAGCCTCTCCTAAAGCCCAGGCATAAAAAAGCCCACCTAGAGTTTGCCAGGGTCCATGCTGACAAAGATGAAGACTACTGGGACTCTATACTCTGGAGTGATGAGACCAAGATAAATGTTTTTGGAACTGATGGCTTCAAAACTGTATGGCATCACAAAGGTGAAGAATACAAAGAAAAATGCATGGTGCCTACAGTGAAACATGGTGGTGGCAGCGTCCTTATGTGGGGCTGCATGAGTGCTGCTGGTGTTGGGGAGCTGCATTTCATTGATGGCATCATGAATTCACAGATGTATTGCTCTATACTGAAAGAGAAGATGTTACCATCACTCCATGTCCTTGGTCATCGTGCACTTTTCCAACATGACTAAACACACATCTAAGGCCACTGTTGGATTTCTGAAGAAGAACAGGGTGAAAGTGATTCAGTGGCCAAGTATGTCTCCTGATCTGAACCCAATCGAACACCTATGGGGAATTCTGAAGAGACAAATTGAACATCACTCTCCATCCAGCATCCAGTCACTAAAAGAGGTCATTGTTGAAGAATGGAAAAAGATTGATGTTGCAAAATGTCACCAACTTGTTCATTCCATGCCTAGAAGACTTGGTGCTGTCATTAAAAACCATGGAGGCCATACAAAGTACTAGATGTAGTAGTTTTTGTTGTGGGGTGTACTCATTTTTGCACCACCCTAATTTGAGTAAAACTGAAAAATGTGTAATCTAAGTTATATTATTAACCTTACTTTCACGTTATAAGTTAAACAGATGTTATATTAAACTTTGTCTTGTCAACATTTTGGAAATTGTTTGTGTTCATTGAGATATTGTTTAAAATGTTACTTTTCAAAGGGGGTGTACTCATTTATGCTGAGCACTGTACTTTTGCTACTCATAGATATGCAATATTGGATCATTTCCCTCAATAAATAAATGACCAAGTATACTGTAATTGTCTCATTTGTTTAACTGGGTTCTCTTTATCTACTTTTAGGACTTGTGTGAAAATCTGATGATGTTTTCGGTCATATTTATGCAGAAATATAGAAAGTTCTAAAGGGTTCACAAACTTTCAAGCACCACTGTAAACAGGAACTAACTAAAGTTGTGAGCAGGGAACTGAAGAAACATCGGACCACAAGCACCAGAGGACTGATATGAATTCACCTCATCTCATTATCTCTAGCTGCTTTATCCTGTTCTACAGGGTCGCAGGCAAGCTGGAGCCTATCCCAGCTGACTATGGGCGAAAGGCGGGGTACACCCTGGACAAGTAGCCTGATATGAATTCATTTCGAAAAAAAATCTTGAATTGAAATCACATCTCCGTATTATGCACATATGTAGAAAATAAATGCTCACCTGTCAATTTGCTGATGAATGTATGCGAGCCAGACAGGTTAATATTAGCATGGCCTGTCCTTGTCAGGTTTTCTGTAAATATGTTTCTGGCTGGCATTTTACTGCTGAGATAGTACGATAGTGAGAATCTCAGGACAAACTTCTTGACTGTGGTTGGAGGACACAGATTCTATCATCAGCCTCTTTACAATGAAGTGCATGGCATTTTAAAAATGAGAATCAAACACAGCTCATTGTCCCTTGAGCGCCTGAGCAAGATGTGACGCTACAAATCCACAAACAACTTCAAGATATTTTCTGACCAATAGCATGAACTATTTAGCAACTCTGTGAAAAGAGACAAGTGAAAACTCTGACCAGAGTTTTCCACCATGGGGTGCCTAAACTTTTTTCTCCATATGTACATCACTGGTGAAGACAATAAAGAGCTTGGTTTGTGTAAGACAGTGATGAAAAGATGGGGAAATGTGATATGACTGGTAGTGATATGTTCCCATACGGAAAAGGCACTAATCCATTTCCATTGTCTATGCAAATTCTGGTGAGCAATAAAGCCAGAAAATCCTTTTTCAAATCTCTCAATTTCTCTCTCTATTTCGCTCTGTCCATCTGTAATTAATCTCATCACTCTGGCATCAATATGAAGTCCATTTCTGCTAAACTGTACGGGTGTGTGTGTGTGTGTGTGTGTAAAACCCATTCCAGTTACAAATGACTCCAATATGGCTGCCATCACAGTCACTGTTAGCTAGAAATATATATTTTTTCAATTTTACCTTAAAAAAAAAAAGCTCTATGAAGTATCAGTCTTATTTTACCGAAATAAAAAAGCCTGATGGGAAACGTCATTCTCCTCAGGACTATTTATCCAACCATACTAGCCAATGGTTGTAACCTATCTCATGTTCTTTACACACCAATATGTAACCCTGTTGAATTTCATTAATGAGAATATAAGTTGAATAGGTACAGTAAGTTCATAGCTTAATAAAAAGCATTTAAGTTAAAAAGTGAAAATTTATTGTCCAGAAATGAAGTTAGGTTATTGTTTAATGACAGAAGTGAATATTGGGTAATGTTATGATGGTTTACTGAATATGCCATTTAAAATGTTAATTATTTGTTATGTGAAAAATTATATTGCAATATTTTCAATATGCCGGTAAGAATAAGGGGGAAAAAAGTTGCACAAATGTTTTGTGAATTTATTTTAATTCTGTAACCTTTATGAATGAGCCAATCACATTCAGGGTCAAAGGACAGGAAGTGAGTGGAGTTTGCGAATGAAAGGAGAATGTTGGAGAATTGCGGGAGAGAGAGAGAGAGAGATGAGCGAGAGGATGATGATGCAGGAGAAAAGCGTGTTGTCTGCTGAAAAATGAAACACGAACTGTTTAGTTAACGTCTGTCATCATTTTAATGAAAGTGTTCAACCTGGACTCTTGAAAAAACTTTAATGGTGATAGAGTTTTGTCAGTTGGGTGGACTACTCAACAGAAGACGAAGTTTAGTGAAATTAGCTGCTAAGACTGGCTAGTTCGTTGCATGGGCTTTGCTAAGAAGCTAGCAATCAGTGAACTCAAATAGTAAAGCCTGTGTGGAACTGTGAGTGTGACGAGGAAAACAAAGACCCCGACGGAGTCGGACAGCATTGCCGAGTAGAGGACTTTGCTGACATTGTCAGCTGTGTGAATCTTCTGTCCTCTTCTCATACGCCTGCCTCCCTAGAGCCCGCGTGTATGAGACTACATCAGCTAAGGTGCTAATTTTCCCTTTTGCCCTTGTGGTGAAGCAGCCATTCTGTTTGAGGCGACAATGTACACATGCTACGTCCAGGCCTACAACTTTTGAACTGGGTATTTTAAGTCTCATCTCATCTCATCTCATTATCTGTAGCCACTTTATCCTGTTCTACAGGGTCGCAGGCAAGCTGGAGCCTATCCCAGCTGATTACGGGCGAAAGGCGGGGTACACCCTGGACAAGTCACCAGGTCATCACAGGGCTGACACATAGACACAGACAGCCATTCACACTCACATTCACACCTACAGTCAATTTAGAGTCACTAGTTAACCTAACCTGCATGTCTTTGGACTGTGGGGGAAACCAGAGCACCCGGAGGAAACTCACGCGGACACGGGGAGAACATGCAAACTCCACACAGAAAGGCCCTCGCCGGCCACGGGGCTCGAACCCGGACGTTCTTGCTGTGAGGCGACAGCGCTAACCACTACACCACCGTGCCGCCGCATTGACTTTGTTTATCTTTATTTTATGTTTATTTGAATGCAAGTGATAATTTAAATATCTAATACTAAATTCCATTTTTGAAGTAAATAGTTCATATTTTTCTAAACCTTTGTGTTTATTGACTACTTTTGAGGTTGAAATTAATTAGTTAATGAAGATTAAGGGTAATTTTAAGATTAAAAAAGTGAAAGTGTTTTAATAAGAAGAGGGAAAGTAATTTCAAAGACATTGCATTATATGATAAGTGTAAGAATTCATGGTTAAGCATTGATATAAGCTAAAAGAGTATTTCATTAAAAAGTGAATGATTGCATACACATTAGGTAAGTTCTGGTAGGTTTATTGCTGAAACCCCAACCTATTATTGCTAATTTAAAAGAACTCAGGTTAGCCACGTCTCATTGTAGCTAAACACGATAGATGGGCGCTACAAATACATTATGAATACGTGATGAAACACGAGCTCGATTTTTCACCACTTCCTGTATGTCATACTCTGACATCAGAAAGTGAATTTAAGCCACAAATCTTTTAAAGCCCAAGCTGCAAACCAGATACGCTAAGAAAGTGGCTGCCTTTCCAGCTAGCTTTGTCAGCGGATGCACTATTTGTGTACAGGTACTTTCTCCACACTAATATGAAATATTTTGAACATAAATTTTGTGCAAATTATAAACTGGTTAAAAAAAATAAACAACAACTACCTACTATGACATCCTGTGCTAAAATATAAACTAGAGTGCTGTAGTAATAAAAATGCAGAATGGTAACACTTTTTGTATAACTTTTTGTTATAATGAATTATCATTTTAGTACAAAACTCATTTATTAGGAACACCCCTACATCCACCAAACGCTTGAGAACAGCGCAATGCATCAAATCATGCAGATACAAATCAAGAGCTTCAGTTCATTAATGTTCATTTCAAGTATCAGAATGGGAAAAATTGCGATCTCAAAGTGTGACTTTCTTTCACTGTGGCATGGGTATTGGTTTGAGCCAGATGGATTGGTTTGAGTATTTCAGAAACTGCTGATCTCCTGGGGTTTTCACACACAACAGTCTCGAGAGTTTACACAGAATGGTGCGAAAAACAAAAAACATTGAGTGAACAACAGTTCTGTGGGTGGAAACAAACACCTTGTTGATAAGAGAGGTCAGAGGAAAATGGCCAGATTGGTTTGAGCTGCCAGGAAGGAACTCATATAGTAACTCATATAATCACTCTTTACAACCGTGGTGAGCAGAAAAGCATCTCAGCATGCAACAGCAGAACAACACATTGGGTTCCACTCCTGTAGCCAAGAACAGGAATCTTAGAATCAACAAGAAGTTCCTATTGAAGTGGACTCTCTATCTATCTATCTATCTATCTATCTATCTATCTATCTATCTATCTATCTATCTATCTACAATCTGGAATTAAAATGGATTTTTGGAGGGTTAGCACCATTTGATTTACACATGCCTACCACTTTAAAGATGAAAATTGTTGTTTTATTGTGACACAAACAATAATTAAGATGAAAAAAACCAGAAATCTGGAGTGTGCATAAGTATTAACCCCCTTTTATATGAAACCCCTAAATAAGAGCTGATCCAAACAATTCACTTCATAAGTCACATAATTAGTTGATTAAGATCCACCTGTGTGCAATCAAAGTGTCACATGATCGGTCACATGATATCTGTATAAATCAATCTGTTCTGGAAGGACCCTGACTCTGCAACACTACTAAGTAAGCAACATGAAAACTAAGGAGCACTCCAAACATGTCAGAGACAAATTTGTGGAGAAGTATAGATCAGGGTTGGGTTATAAAAAATATCCCAAACTTTGAATATCCCACATAGCACCATTAAATCCATGATAGCAAAATGGAAAGAATATGGCACCACTACAAACCTGACGAGAAGGCCGCCCACCAAAACTCACAGACCGGGCAAGGAGGGCATTAATCAGAAATGCAACAAAAACACCAAAGATAAAACTGAAGGAGCTGCAAAGATCCACAGCGGAGATGGGAGTATCTGTCCATAGGACCACTTTAAGCTGTACACTCCACAGAGTGGGGATTTATGGAAAAGTGGCCAGAAAAAAGCCATTGCTTAAGAAAACACATTTGGAGTTTGCCCAACAGCATGTGGCAGACTCCCCAAACACGTGGAAGAAGATTCTCTGGTCAAATGAGACTAAAATTGATCTTTTTGGCCATCATGGGAAATGCCATGTGTGGCACAAACCCAACACCCTGAGGACACCATTCCTACAATGAAGCATGGTGGTGGCAGCATCATGCTGTGGGGATATTTTTCATCTGCAGGGACAGGAAAGCTGGTCAGGACTGAAGGAAAGATGGATGGCACTAAATACAGGGCAATTCTGGAGGAAAACCTGTTTGAGTCAGCCAGAGGTTTGAGACTGGGATGAAGGTTTATGTTCCAGCAGAACAATGAGGCTAAACATACTGCGAAAGCTCCACTGGAGTGGTTTAAAGGGAAACATTTAAATGTCTTGGAATGGCCTAATCAAAGCCCAGACCTCAGTCCAATTGGGAATCTGTGGCATAACTTGAAGGTTGCTGTACACCAACGCAACCCATCTAACTTGAAGGAGTTGGAGCAGTTTTGCCTTGAGGAATGGGCAACAATCCCAGTGGCTAGATGTGCTAAACTAATAGAGACATACCCCAAGAGACTTGCAGCTGTAATTGCAGTAGAAGGTGGCTTTACAAAGTATTGACTTGGGGGGGCAGATACCTATGCACACTCCAGGGTTTTTTTTTTTTCACCTTAATTATTGTTTGTGTCACAATAAAACAACAATTTTCACCTTTAAAATGGTAGGCATGTTGTGTAAATCAAATGGTGCTAAACACCCAAAAATCCATTTTAATTCCAGCTTGTAATGTGACAAAACAGAACAAACACCAAGGGGGATGAATACTTTTGCAAGACACTGTATAAGCACTCATAAAGTATCATAATGTAGACATTGCTATAATTATTTATGAAAATACAAAGCAATATTTATTATGACTATAAACTGACGCATGTTGAATTATCAGTAGTGCTTGGAACAAACTGTACATGAGACCATTACCGATGAAATCAAACATTTAACCAGATAAAGTAGCGCAAGATTCCTTTGGTATTGACATAATGTGTTATAACAAGTGCTTGTAATGCATTATAACATGCAACGAATGCATGCAGAGGCCATTATACATAGAAAGTATTCCTAAAATGCTTTATAATATTCATAATAGATTGTAATGTCGAGTGTAAACTTCAGTAGTTACCATGTATAATAATAATGCTTTAAAATAAAGTAAGTTTAACACTTTCTCAGATTACTGACTATTTTCCTTTTCGATGAAACTATACTATGAAACGCACAATCAGGTCATTAGAGGTTACAAGTGAAATAAAATTGTTATAACACATTATTATAACATTCTAACCTGTAGTAAATATATAATAAAAACACAGAGCTTGTTGTATAGATTTTACACAGCAGACTTTATTCAGGAGAAAGGAATGACCTTCTTTTGAATAATATTTCACCTCAAGGCTCCCTCTGCAATATATTTCATGTTTTAACTGATCATTTTTATAATTGTGGGTCAATATTCATAATTACCAGAGCTCTTGCTTTTATTTTTTCCTGATTACGGCTTTCGGCGTATGTCTCTGTCGGCTAATCAATGATGAATAGGAAACAGAGAAACTGGAAAACAGCCACATCACTCCGAGATCTATTCACAGAACAATTTGTTGGATAAAGATGTTCACTAAAGAAAGAAAAGGAAAGAAAAGAAATCATTCTGAAGAGTCTAGATTTTATATAACTGCCTGAAATAGAGGGAGAAGGGTGCGACCAATAAAAATATTGTGACATTTTAGGATCATTCATGCTTTCTGAGAGGACTTTAAGTATGTTATAGGAAAAAAAAAACTTTTCATCAGGCCAGATTTCAATTTCAAACTCCAATAACTGAAAATGAATTTGTGTAATGGTTCTGAGTGCTAATTTGAATTCTGGGCAAAATATTTTATGTCTGTTGCTGTTGTAGTTTTGAGATGTTGCACTGCTGCACACACCGTGTACCCTATGTATGAATGTTTTGCAGAGATAAAAAGTGTCCTGCATTTTACAATTCTGGAGATTGCCAAAGCAAGCGGGCAACAATATCATGTGACCATCGTGGGGTGTTTGACCTACTTTTAACCAAAATAAGTCGGCATGGGCAAACATGGCGGACTCCGCTCTCCCACCAGCGGAAAAGAAAAGGAAAGCCTGCCTAGTGAATGTAACTGCAAGGTTAGATGGCGTGTCATTTTTCTAGATAGATAACTAAATCATTCTAGCTAGCTAGCGCTTAGCTATCTTAGCCTTAGAATAAATGGGCTTGACTCCACAGTAGCAAGGATGGAGTTATACTGTACACCTAATGCTTTGATCTTACAGAGAAAGAAACGAGAACACACAAGCAGTAACAGAGAAAATGTATATTCGTCTTTTATTTCATGGATCTATTCGTTAATGTCAACCACAAATTACAGTCATGTGAAAAACAAAGTACACCTTCTTCCAGTTACATGGTTTTACCAATCAAGACAGAACAAAAAAATCATCTGATCCTTACCAGGTCCTACAGCTATGCAAATCTAACCTCAGGTGTAAAGCAACACACAACAGATTCCACCGTGTTATTATTTATTTAACAAAAATTAAGTGAAAATGCAGAATCAGTGTGTGAAAAAGTAAGTACACCACATGATTCAATAGCTTGTAGAGCCACCTTTTGCAGCAATAACTTGAAGCAATCGTTTTCTGTATGATTTTATCAGTCTCTCACATCATTGTGGAGGAATTTTGGCCCACTCTTCTTTACAACATTGCTTCAGTTCATTCATATTTGAGGACATTTGTTTATGCACAGCTCTCTTATGGTCCTGCTACAGCATTTCAATTGGGTTGAGGTCTGGACTTTGACTTGGCCATTCCAACACCTTGGTTCTTTTCTTTTTCAGCCATTCTGCTATAGATTTGCTGGTGTGCTTGGGATCATTGTCCTGTTGCATGACCCAATTGCAGCCAAATTTTAGCTGTTGGGCAGATGGCCTCACATTTGCCTCTAGAATACTTTGGCATACAGAGGAGTTCATGGTTGACTCAATGACTGCAAGGTGCCCAGGCCCTGTGGCTACAAAACAAACCCAAATCATCACCCCTCCACTACCATGCTTGATGGTTGGTATGGGGTGTTTGTGCTGATATGCTGTGTTTGGTTTTCGCCAAACATGGTTCTGTACATTACGGCCAAACATTTCCACTTTGGTCTCATCTGTCCAAAGGACATTGTTCCAGAAGTCTTGTGGCTTGTTCAGATGCATCTTTGCAAACCTAAGCTGTGTTTCCATGTTCTTTTTAGATAGAAGAGGCTTTCTTCAGGCAACCCTTCCAAACAAGCCATACTTGCACAGTCTTTTTCTAATTGTACTGTCATGAACTTTAACATTTAACATGCTAACTGTGGCCTGTAGAGTCCTAGACATAGTTCTTGGGTTTTTGCAATTTCTCTGAGCATTGCACAGTCTGACCTTGGAGTAAATTTGCTGGGATGTCCACTCCTGGGAAGATTGGCACCTGTCCTGAATGTTTTCCAATTCTGAATAATCCTTCTCACAGTAGAATGATGGATTTCAAATTGTTTGGAAATGGTCTTATAACCCTTCCCAGACTGATTTGCAGCAACAATTGCTTCTCTAAGATCATTGCTGATGTCTTTCCTTCTTGGCATTGTGTTAACATACACCTGAGTGCTCCAGACCAGCAAACTGCCAAAACTTCTGCTTTTTAAGAGGTGACCACACTTGCTGATGATCAACTAATCAAATTCATTTTATCAGCAATACCTGGCTGCTAATTGCCTTCATAATTTCTATAGAAGCAGTAAGGGTGTACTTAATTTTTCACACACTGCTACTGCAATTTTGGCTTACTTTCTGTTAAATAAATAATGACAGGGTGAATATGTCATGTGTTATTGGCCATCTGAAGTTGTATTTGCCTAATTGTAAGACCTGGTAAGGACCAGATGATTTTTATTATATCCTGACACTTAAAACCTAGACTTGAAAGAGGGTATACTTTCTTTTTCACATGACTGTACATACCTGTGACTCAAAACTCTTTGAGGTTGATGCAGAGTCACAAGGTTTTCTGCATGTCGCCATCTTGGTGTGACGCAGTTCCATAAGTATGCTAATTAGTTAAAGCTCCTCGCATTTAGCTGTTTCCTGTTTCCGTAGGGCCATACTGTTTACTTTAAGAGGTAGGAAAACGGTCCCAAAACAGAAAAGTGACCCTCAGGACATGAAAATGATCACATCTTGTTCTTGCAAGACAGAGGAAAATGCCATGTACAATAAAACATTAGAATATTTCAGATGACTTTGCAGTCAGCACCTTTAACTTAATAACAAGCTGTTGTTAATCACCAGACTCAGATTTTTTACACAAGAGTGAAGAATCCATCTATGTTTAGATTACAGCCCCTCCAGTTACCTATTCAGTCCCATCTCTGATCTCGCATCATGCGTCTCGACTTCCTACAGCTGAGCAAAAAGAAGATGGATGATCACCGAATCATAGTCCTGTCGTCTGTCAGTCAAAACCAATCACATTCCACTCCACTCCACGCCACTCCACACAGACTTGAGACATTTCCCTGCCGAAAGCGGGGCTGGGTCATCATTGGTTCCGCTTCAGTTCCACTCGGCTGCGGTCGCATCACACCGATTCAAGAGCTCGTCATTCAAATTTCAGCTAATTAGCTCCGATTAATTGGATTCACTTCATGAGTCAAACTGAATCAAGAGAATCTGACCCCTGACTCTCACCTCGCATCAAGAGACGTCTGCGATGAAGAGGAGACAAGTGTCATCTCTGGGGGGTTGAGGGGGGAGGGATGATTGCAGATGATTGTGGATCATATTCTGTCTCATCTGCACAGTCCATCTTACTATTTCATATCATGTTGCTGTGTTGTGTCAAGCTCTGGGCTTGGAATATGGCTTCAGAAAGAGCTCCATGCTCCTGTTCAGAAGGTTGACTTCAAATCCCAATGATCCCAAACACGAGGTCATTTTCCTTCCACAAAGTCTTTTTTTGTATAATATTTCTTGGTTATGATTGGTTATTCCTCACTCAAGTCACCAGACATGGCAGTCAGAGAGGAAGGAGTGTTGGAGAGAGTGATGGAGCTTATTCTAGTTGGCACTGATCCTTCATTGTCTTCATGTTTATGTATAAAGACACACCCACATCCCACATATTATGCTCAATTTGATTTTTACATCGCTGTCAGTCTAGATTAGGAAATTGAGCTAACTCTACTAGCTATGTGCACTATGTTCACTTACCACAGGTTCCAACGATCTCTGCTGCTTCCTTCCGAGTGTTCTTGTTTTTTCTTTGTAATGTCTCTATGTACATCTAACATGAGGTCATGGACGACAGGAGATTATGTTTCATCTTCACTGTAACCACAAAGCTACAGTGGTGCTTGAAAGTTTGTGAACCCTTTAGAATTTTCTATATTTCTGCATAAATATGACCTAAAACATCATCAGATTTTCACACAAGTCCTAAAAGGAGATAAAGAGAACCCAGTTAAACAAATGAGACAAAAATATTATACTTGGTCATTTATTTATTGAGGAAAATGATCCAATATTACATATCCGTGAGTGGCAAAAGTATGTGAACCTCTAGGATTAGCAGTTAATTTGAAGGTGAAATTAGAGTCAGGTGTTTTCAATCAATGGGATGACAATCAGGTGTGAGTAGGCACCCTGTTTTATTTAAAGAACAGGGATCTATCAAAGTCTGATCTTCACAACACATGTTTGTGGAAGTGTATCATGACATGAACAAAGGAGATTTCTGAGGATCTCAGAAAAAGTGTTGTTGATGCTCATCAGGCTGGAAAAGGTTACAAAACCATCTCTAAAGAGTTTGGACTCCACTAATCCACAGTCAGACAGATTGTGTACAAATGGAGGAAATTCAAAACTATTGTTAGCCTCCCCAGGAGTGGGCGACCAACAAAGATCACTCCAAGAGCAAGGCGTGTAATAGTCAGCGAGGTCACAAAGGACCCCAGGGTAACTTCTAAGCAACTGAAGGCCTCTCTCACATTGGCTAATGTTTATGTTCATGAGTCCACCATCAGGAGAACACTGAACAACAATGGTGTGCATGGCAGGGTTGCAAGGAGAAAGCCACTGCTCTCCAAAAAGAACATTGCTGCTCATCTACAGTTTGCTAAAGATCACGTGGACAAGCCAAATGTTTTGTGGACAGATGAGACCAAAATAGAACTTTTTGGTTTAAATGAGAAGCGTTATGTTTGGAGAAAGGAAAACACTGCATTCCAGCATAAGAACCTTATCCCATCTGTGAAACATGGTGGTGGTAGTATCATGGTTTGGGCCTGTTTTGCTGCATCTGGGCCAGGATGGCTTGCCATCATTGATGGAACAATAAATTCTGAATTATACCAGTGAATTATAAAGGTAAATGTCAGGACATCTGTCCATGAACTGAATCTCAAGAGAAGGTGGGTCATGCAGCAAGACAACGACCCTAAGCACACAAGTTGTTCTACCAAAGAATGGTTGAAGAAGAATAAAGTTAATGTTTTGGAATGGCCAAGTCAAAGTCCTGACCTTAATCCAATCGAAATGTTGTGGAAGGACCTGAAGCGAGCAGTTCATGTGAGGAAACCCACCAACATCCCAGAGTTGAAGCTGTTCTGTACGGAGGAACGGGCTAAAATTCCTCCAAGCCGGTGTGCAGGACTGATCAACAGTTACCGCAAACGTTTAGTTACAGTTATTGCTGCACAAGGGGGTCACACCAGATACTGAAAGCAAAGGTTCACATACTTTTGCCACTCACAGATATGTAATATTGGATCATTTTCCTCAATAAATAAATGACCAAGTATAATATTTTTGTCTCGTTTGTTTAACTGGGTTCTCTTTATTTACGTTTAGGACTTGTGTGAAAATCTGATGATGTTTTAGGTCATATTTGTGCAGAAATATAGAAAATTCTAAAGGGTTCACAAACTTTCAAGCACCACTGTATAAATAAGTTTTTCTTGCAGGTAAAAAGTAACTTGTGAGCAAGGAACTGAAGAAACCTCAGACCATAGGATTAGTCCAAGGGATCGTTTGAGCCAGTGGTTTGAATTGGTCATGTTACAGTGTCATCATTAATTTGCATAGAATTGAGAAAATTTCAGATCAAATGTCATGCTGTTACTGAGATCCATCCTGTTAGGACTAGGACTGTTTTGGCCTCTAGAGGCCGCTGTTATTTCCTTTTCGTGTCATGTTTATTTTGGCCTCTAGAGGCCGCCACTGTTCCTGTGTTTTGTGTTTTTGTTAATTGCCTGTTTAGTCCTGATTATTTTCACCTGTGTTCAATTTAGTTTGTGTATTTATACTCCCTGAGTTCAGTCCTCTTGTCACGGAGTCTTTGTGCTGTTATGTTTATCTCCAGTTTCCTCTGTACTGTGTTCTTTGTTTTGCACTTTGCTTTTCTTTTGGATTTAGTAGTGACTGTGTTTTTTGGATCTTCTGAGCTTTTGCATTTTTGCCTTTTCCTTTTTGGACTTTAAACTTTTCATATTTTATTTTTCCCTTTGTCTTCCCAGTGTTGGATTATACTCTTTGTTTTTTTTTGTTTTGCCCTGTATATAGTGTATATAGTATAAATAAACCTTTTGATTCTTTTTCTACTTCCGCCTCACGCCTCTGCATTTGAGTCATCCCCCTGGTGGCCTTGTGGGGGTTTGCTGGATTATCACACCAATGAACCAGGTTCAAATCCCAGCAAAACCCTAACAGAAAGACTCCGTCATGACCGACTCAGCAGAGGCTGCTTCAACTATCTACCCGGCCAACCTTCAGGGAATTATGGCAGCTTTGACACGCTTCGGAGCGACCATGGACGCTCATGGACGTACGCTCACCAGCCAACGTGAGGCCCTTGCTCGCCACGAGGAACTGCTTCAGCAAATCGGGAAAACCCTGGCACAGCTGACATCTCTGCCTGCATCTCCTGATCCAGCTCCAGCTCCCGCTCCTGCTCCTGTGCCTCCTGCCATGCTGCCTTCTTCACCTCGCGAACCCAGCCTTCCTGCACCACAGAGGTACGACGGCAAGCACAGTGAGTGCCGAGAGTTCCTTACCCAGTGTCAACTCACCTTTGAGCTTCAGCCTACCACCTACACTACGGATCGCCGCAAGATTGCCTTTGTGATAACCTTATTAGCTGGTCAGGCGCGAGCCTGGGCTACTGCTATCTGGCAAAGACAGGGACCTGAGTGCCTTGATTTCCAGCTGTTCTCTGAAGAGATGCTTCGGGTCTTCGATCAGGCGGACATCAGTACCGACGCAACCCGAAAGCTCATGTCCATCCGGCAAGGAGGAAGCGTCGCAGATTACGCCATCTCGTTCCGAACGCTCGCAGCAGTAAGTGGATGGAATGAGACTGCCCTGGTGTCAGCCTTCCACCATGGTCTGTCTGACCCCATCAAGGACGGTCTGGCCTCTATTGGATGCCCAAGTGACCTCGAAACCCTCATCTCACATGCTATTCGTCTGGACAACAGGATGAGAGAATGCCACCAAGCCTTGAGCCCCCCCAGCCTCCCTACCTCTACCTGGAAACCGTCTACCTCCTTCAGTGACTGTCCAGAACCCATGCAAGTGGGTCGTACTCGCCTCTCCGCATCTGAGAGGGAGCGCAGAAGGAGGGACAAGTGCTGCATCTACTGTGGCAAGCCTGGTCACTTCCGAGCATCATGTCCCGAACTCTTGGGAAAAGGACCGCCCCGTCCAGCCGAGGGAGGGTTGTGACGGGGCCTACCCTCTCTCCCGGACTCCCTGGCCAAGGAATCTACATCCCGGTCTCCATCTCCTGGGGTGAGTCTGTCCACTCTTGTCAAGCTTTGTTAGACTCAGGGGCGGCTGGGAACTTTATGGATATTCACTTCGCCCAAAGCATCAATGTTCCGACTGCACCTCTTGAAGTCCCACTGTCTGTGTCTGCCCTCGATGGCCAAGCATTAGGTGATGGAAGAGTCACCCAAGTTACTTCTCCAGTCTTCCTCCAGTCTCAAGGTCACAAGGAAGAAATATCCCTGCACCTGATTCCTTCACCTGAGTTCCCAGTTATTCTAGGCCTTCCTTGGCTTACTCGCCACAACCCTCGCATAGACTGGGTAACAAGCCAGGTTGTGGAATGGGGCCCTGCATGCCATGCCTCTTGTCTGCTCTCTAGCTCTCCTGTGTCTCCTGCCGAGCCCCCTGATCTCACCGAGTTATCTCAAGTTCCCACAGAGTACTGGGATCTCAAGGAGGTATTCAGCAAGAGCAGGGCCGCTGTTCTTCCTCCGCACCGGGCCTACGACTGTGCCATCGACTTGCTCCCTGGGACTACCCCTCCTCATGGCAGACTGTTTTCCCTCTCTCAGCCAGAACGCAAGGCCATGGAGGAATACCTCAAAGACGCCCTGGTCTCTGGGTTCATTCGACCCTCCACCTCACCTGCTGGTGCCGGCTTCTTCTTTGTCGGCAAGAAGGATGGGGGGCTTCGACCATGTATTGACTACAGGGGCCTGAACAAGATCACTGTGCGCAACCGATATCCCCTTCCGCTGATGTCCACTGCTTTCGACCTGCTCCAAGGCGCCACCGTCTTCACCAAGTTGGACCTACGGAACGCATACCACCTCATCCGTATCCGACAGGGAGACGAGTGGAAGACTGCCTTTAACACCCCGTCTGGGCACTACGAATACCAGGTGATGCCCTTCGGACTCACCAACGCACCAGCTGTTTTTCAGGCCCTAATCAACGACGTCTTAAGGGACATGATTAACCTGTACGTTTTTGTCTACCTCGACGACATCCTTACCTTCTCCAAGACCATGCAGGAGCACCACCACCATGTCCGCCAGGTTCTCCAGAGGCTGCTACAGAACAATCTGTTCGCCAAGGCCCAGAAATGCGAATTTCATGTTCCCGAGGTCTCCTTTCTGGGATTTATTGTACGGACAGGCCAACTCCAAATGGACCCTGCCAAGACCCTGGCCGTCCGGGATTGGCCTACTCCCAAGTCCGTTAAGGAGGTTCAGCGGTTCTTAGGATTCGCTAACTTCTACCGCAAGTTCATCAGGAACTTCAGTTCTGTGGCAGCACCCATGTCAGACCTCACCAAAAGGACAGGTGGATCTTATGTCTGGTCTCCTCAGGCAGAAAAGGCGTTCAAAGACCTCAAGGACCGCTTCTGCACGGCACCCATTCTGGTCCTCCCGGACACCTCCAAACCATTCATCGTGGAGGTGGACGCCTCGGACAGTGGTGTCGGCGCGGTGCTCTCTCAACGTTCAGAAGGAAAGCTGCACCCCTGCGCTTACTTCTCCCACCGCCTGAGTCCTGCGGAGTCCCAGGACGATGTGGGGGATCGAGAACTGCTAGCGGTCAAACTGGCCCTTGAGGAGTGGAGGCACTGGCTGGAGGGAGCGCAACATCCATTCCTGGTTTGGACTGACCACAAGAACCTGGAGTACCTCCAGCAAGCCAAGAGACTGAACCCTCGACAGGCTAGGTGGGCCCTGTTTTTCAGTCGGTTTGACTTCACCCTCTCGTACCGCCCCGGCTCCAAGAACACCAAACCTGACGCACTGTCCAGGCTGTTCTCTGCCACTAACAGGGAGAATGAAGTCGGGCCTATTATCCCGGTGTCCCGGATTGTGGCCCCTGTCCGCTGGGGTATTGAGGAGGCTGTTCGACGAGCCCAACGCCAGGACCCCGGTCCTGGGACGGGGCCACCGGGCCTCTTGTACGTCCCACATCAAGCCCGG
This sequence comes from Neoarius graeffei, assembly GCF_027579695.1. NCBI lineage: Eukaryota > Metazoa > Chordata > Actinopteri > Siluriformes > Ariidae > Neoarius > Neoarius graeffei. Next base: position 35,505,298 of record NC_083571.1, read on the forward strand.
GCCAAGGTTCTCCAGTGGGGTCACTCATCCCCTCTCACTGCCCACCCGGGAGCTCGGAGGACCCTGGACTTCCTGAAAAGACGCTTCTGGTGGCCTAACATGGAGAAGGAAGTAAGGTCATTTGTCCTGTCCTGTGAGGTTTGCACCAGAACCAAGAACCCACGACAGCGTCCCCAGGGTCTCCTGCATCCTCTGACCATTCCCCGGCGTCCCTGGTCCCACGTGGCAGTCGACTTCATCACAGGTCTCCCTGAGTCACAAGGTAACACGGTCATTTTGGTCATAGTTGACAGATTCTCCAAGGCCTGCCGCTTCATACCACTGTGCAAACTCCCCTCTGCTCTTGAAACAGCTAAACTTATGTTCAATCATGTCTTCCGAGTCTTTGGTCTTCCACAGGACATCATCTCAGACCGAGGGCCCCAGTTCTCCTCCCGAGTGTGGCACGGGTTCTGCAAGGTCATCGGAGCCACTGCCAGCCTCTCCTCTGGGTTTCACCCACAGTCCAATGGTCAGACGGAGAGGCTCAACCAGGACCTGGAAACCACCCTGCGAGGCCTGGCTATGGATAACTCGACATCGTGGAGCACCTGGCTGCCATGGGCAGAGTACGCCCACAACACCCTGCAGTCATCGGCCACCAAGCTATCGCCATTCCAGTGCCAATTCGGGTTCCAGCCACCTCTGTTCCCGGACCAGGAGGAGGACGCGGGGGTGCCCTCGGTCAACCAATATGTGAGACGGTGTCGCAAGACCTGGAGCAAGGTCAGGAAGACCCTCATACAGACCTCCAGAACCAACCAGACTCAGGCCAACCGCCATAGAAGACCTGCACACGCTTTCCGCCCTGGGCAGCGGGTTTGGCTGTCCACTAAGGACCTTCCGCTGCGGGTGGAGAACCGCAAGCTTGCTCCTCGCTACACTGGCCCCTTCAAGGTGGTGCGCAGGGTGAACCCTGTCTCCTACCGGCTCCAGTTGCCCCGGACTCTGAGGATCAACCCCACTTTCCATGTTTCCCTGTTGCGGCCCGTACTGACGTCTACGTATGCCCCTGCCCCTAGGAACCCCCCACCCCCCCGCATCTTCCAGGGGCAGACTGTGTTCACTGTGCATCGCCTGCTTGACTCCCGCCGGGTCTGCGGCGGGTTGCAATACCTGGTGGACTGGGAGGGCTATGGTCCTGAGGAGCGCTGCTGGGTTCCTGCTCGGGATGTCCTAGATAAAGAACTATGTCGGGACTTCCATTTGGCCCATCCGGATCGCCCTGGGAACGTCAGGAGACGCTCCTAGAGGGGGGGGGTCCTGTTAGGACTAGGACTGTTTTGGCCTCTAGAGGCCGCTGTTATTTCCTTTTCGTGTCATGTTTATTTTGGCCTCTAGAGGCCGCCACTGTTCCTGTGTTTTGTGTTTTTGTTAATTGCCTGTTTAGTCCTGATTATTTTCACCTGTGTTCAATTTAGTTTGTGTATTTATACCCCCTGAGTTCAGTCCTCTTGTCACGGAGTCTTTGTGCTGTTATGTTTATCTCCAGTTTCCTCTGTACTGTGTTCTTTGTTTTGCACTTTGCTTTTCTTTTGGATTTAGTAGTGACTGTGTTTTTTGGATCTTCTGAGCTTTTGCATTTTTGCCTTTTCCTTTTTGGACTTTAAACTTTTGATATTTTATTTTTCCCTTTGTCTTCCCAGTGTTGGATTATACTCTTTGTTTTTTTTGTTTTTTTGCCCTGTATATAGTGTATATAGTATAAATAAACCTTTTGATTCTTTTTCTACTTCCGCCTCACGCCTCTGCATTTGAGTCATCCCCCTGGTGGCCTTGTGGGGGTTTGCTGGATTATCACACCAATGAACCAGGTTCAAATCCCAGCAAAACCCTAACACATCCATCCATCCATTATCCATAACCACTTATCCTGTGCAGGGTCGTGGGCAAGCTGGAGCCTATCCCAGCTGACTATGGACGAGAGGCGGGGTACACCCTGGACAAGTCACCAGATCATCGCAGGGCTGACACACAGAGACAAACAACCATTCACACTCTCATTCACACCTACGGTCAATTTAGAGCCACCAATTAACCTAACCTACATGTCTTTGGATTGTGGGGGAAACCGGAGCACCCAGAGGAAACCTACGCAGACACAGGGAGAACATGTAAACTCCACACAGAAAGGCCCCGTTGGCCGCTAGGCTCAAACCCAGAACTTTCTTGCTGTGAGATGACCGTGCTAACCACCATACCACCGTACCACCTGTTACTGAAATCATGGCTCCTAAACAACTGGAAGAACTCTTGCTTTAGGCTGCTCCCTCTTCAACATAATCCGTTTATTATCCTGATGGACGTCTGGGCTCAGAGACGCAAGTACACTTTTCGAAACATCAGAATGGCCGTGTAAAACTAAACCCCGCTACTGACTGGCATTCTTCAGCACCAGGTTAAGTGAAATCATCCCCAGGACAGAAGAACAGGAAACTGAAGGTTATCGTTCAGTTCACGGGTCAGCTATGATGTCTTTCACTCAAATGTCTCAAAGGACGCCAGGATGAGAAGAAGTGCAAGGTCTGAATTTGAATGATTTCTCAAAAGTCCATGTTTCAGCAATGAGGTCCATCCATACATGTAAATCTGGTGGAATAGAATTCAACATAATCTCAAGACTTCTCTTTCATAAACAAGCGTTAGCGCTTTAGAAAGAACAAACGCAGCATTTCCTGAATTCTTACATGTGCAGAATGTGAAGTTCTTCGATATCAGTGTTAACTATTACATTTTAAATATAATTTCTCTTATTTGAGGACGTGTTTATTTATTTGTTTGTTTAAACCTTTCTTCCTTACAAATTAAATGTGAAGTTTAGAATGTTCAACATTTTTCTTCAACAGTTTTAATTCTATAGATTTGTAGAAAATTTCCAATATAACATAGTCAATAAATACTGCAGATATTATTTAGTTGTTTGTTTGTGCTTGTTTACCTACACAGTATATTAAGTAGAACTTTAAAACTGGTTTCATCATTTCAAGCTCTCATTTGTGTATTTTTTTTTCAGAAATTAGCTCCGCCCCTCAATTTTGTTTCATTTTTCTTTCAAGATCAATGTCAGTTATAAAATCTTAAAAATATATTTTCCTTATTTTAGCACATTTAATTCATTTATACAGTATGTTTATTTATTAATAAATAAAACTAATAAAATTAATATTGTTATAAAATGAATTTCATTTCCATAATTTTGTCCGAAGGGTGTGCAAACTTTTGCACTCAACCGTACGTCTAACTAAAACACTGTTTACACTTCAAACACAGAAAACAGAGGATCTTTGAACCTTTTTAATGTTTGTGATACAAAATGGGGGAAAACAAACAAACAAATAAATAAATAAATGCTAGGAATGATTCCTTAATTTTTCATGCTGGGGTGTATAAACTTTTGCACTCAACCGTATGTAAAATGTTTAATTGTACAAAAGCCATGAGTGTCGTCCTGCTGTAGCGGTTTGGCACAAAAGACTGAATTTGTGAAGAAACTTTCTGATGAACAGTTTGTTTGAAAGTTAACGCACTAACACTGAAGTACAGAATTAGCAAATGGACTTGAATTAAATAACCACATAAAAAATAAAATAAAAACACCTGAAACACGTTGATAAGTTTTGCAAGTTTTATCTCCCTGACCGATTCCTGCTGTATTTCTAAAAAGAGCCGCAATTTAACTTCGTCTGTAAAAGCCGGCTATACGTCATTAGCTGCTAATGGACTCCATTAGTTCATTATGTGTGTCATTGACTTTAACTGCATAATTTGGTACTTTCAGAACGAGAGAGAGGAAGAGAGAGAGGAAGAGAGAGAGAGAGATATCATTCCTACTTCAACTATCGTCTTTTAAAAAAGTTATAGCTAAATAGAGCGAAAGAAAAACAGCTCATAACTAGCGCAATTAGCGAGAACCTCTTCAGTCGGATGTTAAGCACCAAAGTGATGAATGCACTTCAATAAAACAACACTAAAGATAAAGCGAGCTCGCTTCACGTCCTGCGCTTTAAAGAAAGAGCGATTCAGTGCGGAGACGTGAATTAAACGAATCGGGCAGAGCCACGCAGAGAGCTAGCGCATGAGCTAGCGCAGCACACCATGCTAAACACAATGAGAGAAAAAGGCGAGACGGAAAATCTCAACAGAAACGTCAATAAATCTGCGAGGAAAACGGAACAGCCGTCAGCGTCTGTGTGTATAAAACATCCAACACACACACATACACACACAGACTCTTCACACACACAGACTCTTCACACACACACACACACACACACACACACACACACACACACACACACACACACACACACACACATTTCTTCCAGCCATGTGCTACAGCTCTGCTAATTGAACAGGCAATAGATTTTGAGTAAAACCACAACAGTCTGAAAAACAAACACACAGACCAGCAGGACTGAATGTGCTAACATGCTAATATGCTAACACAGCCAAGCTTACTTTAGCTCACTGAAACATAAGCTCGCACGAGTTAAATAGTGAATATGAGAGATTAGCGGTGAGCTACAACTACATCAGCATCTCAGGCTTTATCTTTCGATGTTTATTCCTTTCTCTTTCTTTGTTTTTCCCTTTATTTTCTTAACAGTATTAGAGGTTTCATTTTCTTTTGTTCCTTCATTTTATCTTTATTTAATAGTATGAAATGTCTTTCTTCTTTTTTATTTTCTTAACAGTATTAAATATCTTTCTTTCTTTCTCCTCTTTTTGTTTTTCCCTTTATTTTCTTAACAGTATGAGAGGTTTCACTTTCTTTTGTTCCTTCATTTTATCTTTATTGAATAGTATGAAATGTCTTTCTTTCTTTCTTTCTTTTTATTTTCTTAACAGTATTAAATAATTTTCTTTCTTTTTTGTTTTTTAATTTTCTTAACAGTATTAAATATTTTTCTTTCTTTCTTTCTTTCTTTCTTTCTTTCTTTCTTTCTTTCTTTCTTTCTTTAATTTTCTTAATAATATTAAATAATTTTCTTTCTTTCTTTCTCCTCTTTTTTGTCTTTTTCCTTTTATTTTCTTAACAGTATGAGAGGTTTCACTTTCTTTTGTTCCTTCATTTTATCTTTATTGAATAGTATGAAATTTCTTTCTTTCTTTCTTATTTTTTATTTTCTTAACAGTATTAAATCATTTTCTTTCTTCCTTTCTTTCTTTCTCCTCTTTTTGTTTTTTTCTTTATTTTCTTAACAATATTAAATGTTTTTCTTTCTTTTCTTTTTTATTTTCTTAAAAATATCAAATATTCTTTCTTTCTTTCTCCTCTTTTTTGTCCTTTATTTTCATAACAATATTAAATGTTTTTCTTTCTTCCTTTTCTTTCTCTCTTTTAAATAAACAATCTGTAATAATAATAATAATAATCCCCCTGTGATGGCCTGGCGACTTGTCCAGGGTGTACCCCGCCTTTCGCCCGTAGTCAGCTGGGATAGGCTCCAGCTCGCCTGCGACCCTGTAGAAGGATAAAGCGGCTGGAGATAATGAGATGAGATGAGATAATAATAATCCATACATGTATCAGGTCATTTCCCCCCTCCATATGTGAAGGGAAATATACTCTATTACTCAGGTCTCCCATTGGCTGAAATGATGAAAAGGTCTGAAAGTCTGATTGGTCAATGTTTTGTTGATGGGTGTGGCCTTTTCCTTTTTCTTAAGGCTAAGTGCATGGGGTTGTTGAAGCCTGGTGAAGAAAACTGAGCATGAAAGTTAACACACTGGCTATAAAACACACACACACACACATTCTTATTATCTCTCTCTCGAGATGCTGAGACTCACTTTAGGTCTTGAAAAGGTTCGGCTCGAATGTGCGGCGTCTCGACTGAATGAGCAAACACAACTCCCTCGTTACCTACAGAGAGAGAGAGAGAGAGAGAGAGACTGACTGAGAAAGCTGAATGAGAGAGACTGATTGAGAAAGCTGAACGAGTGAGAAAAAGAATGAGAAAGGTGAGAGAGACAGAAAAGGATGGAATGAAGAAAGGAAAAGGAAGGAGGGTGAGAAAACAAGAGCATGACAGGAAGAGAAAGGATGAGAGGAAATGGAGGATAAAAGGAAGAGAAAGAAAATAAAAAAGGAGAACGAGTGCACACAAAGACTGAAGAGAAGGTGAGTGATAGAGAGAAAAGATGAGTGCTGACCACCACATCACAGGTCTCTGTGAAAACCTTTTGTTCTGTCATTTTTTCTTTCTTTCCTTAGAAAGGGTAAATTTCCACTTGTGCAGTCTCTCAAGTTTGAAAATAAATGAGTTTATGTTTTCTCTTTCTCTCTCTCTTACACACACACACACACACACACACACACACACACACACACACACACACACACACACTAATGGATGTTGAGTTTGCTGGCCCTGAACCTCACTTTTCCACTTGACCTCCCACACACTGCTCGTTAAAGAGCAAGAGAGAGAGAGAGAGAGAGAAACAACAATAAGGACAGAAAGAACCTGAGATAAAGACAGAGTTAGAAAGATCGAGAGGAATAAAGATTGAGAGACAAACAGAAAGAAATATACAGACAGAAAAATATAAATCGATAGAGAGAAAAAGACAGAAACGGAGGTGACAGGGATAAACAAAAAGAGACAAAGACAGAAAAACAGAGATAGAATGAGATAGGGAGAGAGAGAGATAGACAGACAGATGGTGACAGAAAGACAAAAAGAGATGGAGCAACAGAGAAAGACAGAGAGAAAGGGACAGATAGAGAGATATATAAAGATAGAGAGATAGATTCTGAAAAAGTGTGTAATCTGTGACCTATATGTGAGAGGATGTAAAGTTCATTTGGAAAAAAATAGTGTGTGTGTGTTACCTGTCACTCTCAGCTTCTCGGTTCCGATGCTGACCTCGTTCTCGTCGGCGGAGAACAGCACTCTCTCCCCATCTGAACTCCGGACCTCGAACCTCTGACACTGAGCCTCCACTGTCTCTGATCCTGTGGACACACAGAGAAATAAAAATCCACTCACAATCCCTCTCAGGATCACAGAAGGGCACACCCACAGAGACAATTTGCATATCGTTCCTAAATGATTTCAGCCTCAGATGAAGCTTCACTGGGCCTCAGAGCATCTAATAAGTTTTGTACACTTTTCTGGCCACAACCTTCAGAATGCTGAAAGCTGCAATCTGATTGGCTCAGTGAAAGTAGGCGGTTCTTAGCCATGTTTACTGATGAAACAGTCTCTAGTCCACTCGGCAGCCATCTTGGAAACTATTTGAATGTGGAGAGGGACATGAATCAGAACCAAACGGGTGTAAAACTCATCTCATCTCATTATCTCTAGCCGCTTTATCCTGTCCTACAGGGTCGCAGGCAAGCTGGAGCCTATCCCAGTTGACTACAGGCAAAAGGTGGGGTACACCCTGGACAAGTCGCCAGGTCATCACAGGGCTGACACATAGACACAGACAACCATTCACACTCACATTCACACCTACGGTCAATTTAGAGTCACCAGTTAACCTTACCTGCATGTCTTTGGACTGTGGGGGAAACCGAAACACCCGGAGGAAACCCACGCAGACACGGGGAGAACATGCAAACTCCGCACAGAAAGGCCCTCGCTGGCCACGGGGCTCGAACCCGGACCTTCTTGCTGTGAGGCGACAGCACTAACCACTACACCACCGTGCCACCCGGCGTAAAACTCACGACTCAAATTTGCATAAAAAGTTGTATTACCTTTGGTGCAAGTAACACGTAAAAATGTACTTCAGGCTGCTCCATGAGTGTTTGACTAAAGCTAACGGATATCCTGTATATCATAGGTTTTGAGACGTCGCTAAGCATGCACAGGTAGCATGCTAGTTAGATTTAAGGTTGATTATGTCATCGGGCTAGCTTTGTTTTCCGATCGTAGCCAATATCATGAGCTTGTATGTTAAAGATAGAAACATAAACTTGTTTCACAGACATTCCATGACATTAAATATTATGATAAATACATAAAAGTATTATGTTTATTCTTTAATTAATGGTTGAAAAATATCTGACAAAAAGCAAACAGTTCATGGTAGTGAACTCTTACTGAGGAGTGCAACATCAGAAAAAAATCCGCTCTACAAATCCCGTAAAGGATTATCGGAAATATCCACTCTGTCCTGGATGTGTGTGTGTGGGTGCCTTGAGAAATGTCTGCTCGGTATGGGATTGTATGCGATTTGCCGCTACGCTAGCTCCAATTTAAGACACAACACCGGAGGATTGGACAGTGTGTGTGTTTGTCCAGAGGATGTGATAGAGGACGCAGTGGACCATCACTCCTCTAATCTTCTGCAGCAGAGACTCGTGGGAAATGGAGTTTTTCCGCCAGGATCAGCAGGATAAATGAAGCCGCTATGCTTTCCCGCTCGCTGGCTCAATCAGGGCACTGAAAAGCGCTCAGCGCCGAGCCACTCCAAGAACGCCGAGCCTCTTTTTGCCGCCCTGTATCACACAAGGGCACTCAAGTTTGATTTGGAAGCAGTGGACGCAGACTTCAGGCTCGAGGTTGGAGAAACATGCCAACTAACATCTGCATACACTTGACTGAGGTCAGAGTCGTCACTGGAGCTTTGGCAAGAGTGTGGTGAGTGTGGCCGCCTTTGTAATCAGAGTCTCATTAACATGGTTGTTTAACTCTGAAAAAATGAAGTTGGATAAGGGTGAATAAGGCATGGTACAGTGGTGCTTGAAAGTTTGTGAACCCTTTAGAATATTCTATATTTCTGCATAAATATGACCTAAAACATCATCAGATTTTCACACAAGTCCTAGAAGTAGATAAAGAGAACCCAGTTAAACAAATGAGACAAAAATATTATACTTGGTCATTTATTTATTGAGGAAAATGATCCAATATTACATATCTGTGAGTGGCAAAAGTATGTGAACCTTTGCTTTCAGTATCTGGTGTGACCCCCTTGTGGAGCAATAACTGCAACTAAACGTTTGTGGTAACTGTTGATCAGTCCTGCACACTGGCTTGGAGGAATTTTAGCCCATTCCTCCATACAGAACAGCTTCAACTCTGGGATGCTGGTGGGTTTCCTCACATGAACTGCTCACTTCAGGTCCTTCCACAACATTTCCATTGGATTAAGGTCAGGACTTTGGCTTGGCCATTCCAAAACATTAACTTTATTCTTCTTTAACCATTCTTTGGTAGAACGACTTGTGTGCTTAGGGTTGTTGTCTTGCTGCATGACCCACCTTCTCTTGAGACTCAGTTCATGGACAGATGTCCTGACATTTTCCTTTAGAATTCACTGGTATAATTCAGAATTCATTGTTCCATCAATAATGGCAAGCCGTCCTGGCCCAGATGCTGCAAAACAGGCCCAAACCATGATACTACCACCACCATGTTTCACAGATGGGATAAGGTCCTTATGCTGGAATGCAGTGTTTTCCTTTCTCCAAACATACCACTTCTCATTTAAACCAAAAAGTTCTATTTTGGTCTCATCCATCCACAAAACATTTTTCCAATAGCCTTCTGGCTTGTCCACATGATCTTTAGCAAACTGCAGACGAGCAGCAATGTTCTTTTTGGAGAGCAGTGGCTTTCTCCATGCAACCCTGCCATGCACACCATTGTTGTTCAGTGTTCTCCTGATGGTGGACTCATGAACATTAACATTAGCCAATGTGAGAGAGGCCTTCAGTTGCTTAGAAGTTACCCTGGGGTCCTTTGTTACCTCGACAACTATTACACGCCTTGCTCTTGGAGTGATCTTTGTTGGTCGACCACTCCTGGGGAGGGTAACAATGGTCTTGAATTTCCTCCACTTGTACACAATCTGTCTGACTGTGGATTGGTGGAGTCCAAACTCTTTAGAGATGGTTTTGTAACCTTTTCCAGCCTGATGAGCATCAACAATGCTTTTTCTGAGGTCCTCAGAAATCTCCTTTGTTCGTGCCATGATACACTTCCACAAACACATGTTGTGAAGATCAGACTTTGATAGATCCCTGTTCTTTAAATAAAACAGGGTGCCCACTCACACCTGATTGTCATCCCATTGATTGAAAACACCTGACTCTAATTTCACCTTCAAATTAACTGCTAATCCTAGAGGTTCACATACTTTTGCCACTCACACATATGTAATATTGGATCATTTTCCTCAATAAATAAATGACCAAGTATAATATTTTTGTCTCATTTGTTTAACTGGGTTCTCTTTATCTACTTTTAGGACTTGTGTGAAAATCTGATGATGTTTTAGGTCATATTTATGCAGAAATATAGAAAATTCTAAAGGGTTCACAAACTTTCAAGCACCACTGTAACTGTTTAAATAACCAATAACTTGAATGTCTGTCGAGAATAACAGGGCTGTTGACAAGTATTTGATGCCCCCAGTGAAAGCCTGACCCATGGAAACATCCAAGGACTTATCGATGAGGTAACCATCTGCCATACAGCATACAGTGTCTTGCAAAAGTATTCATCCCCCTTGGTGTTTGTCCTGTATTGTCGTATTACAAGCTGGAATTAAAATGAATTTTTGGAGGGTTAGCACCATTTGATTTACACAACATGCCTCCCACTGTAAAGGTGCACATTGTTGTTTTATTGTGACACAAACAATTAAGATGAAAACAAAAACAGAAATCTGGAGTGTGCATAAGTATTCACTCCCCAAAAGTCAATACTTTGTAGAGCCACCTTTTGCTGCAATTACAGCTGCAAGTCTCTTGGGTATGTCTCTCTTAGCTTAGCACATCTAGCCACTGGGATTGTTGCCCAGTCCTCAAGGCAAAACCGCTCCAACTCCTTCAAGTTAGATGGGCTGCATTGGTGTACAGCAATCTTCAAGTTATGCTACAGATTCTCAATTGGATTGAGGTCTGGGCTTTCACAAGGCCATTCCAAGACATTTAAATGTTTCCCTTTAAACCACTCCAGTGTAGTTTTAGCAGTATGTTTAGGGTCATTATTCTGCTGGAACGTGAACCTTCATCCCAGACTCAAACCCCTGGCTGACTCAATCCAGAACTGCCCTGTATTTAGTGCCATCCATCTTTCCTTCAGTCCTGACCAGCTTTCCTGTCACTGCAGATGAAAAATATCCCACAGTATGATACTGCCACCACCATGCTTCACTGTAGGAATGGTGTTCTCAGGGTGTTGGGTTTGCACCACACATGGCATTTCCCATGATGGCCAAAAAGATCAATTTTAGTCTCATCTGACCAGAGAATCTTTTTCCACATTTAGGGAGTCTGCCACATGCTGTTGGGCAAACTTCAAATAGGTTTTTGTAAAGGAGATACACAGAACCATGGCCTCACTTTTTGTTTATAAATGCCTTGAGACCTCAAGAATGGCATAGGAATCATTTTAAGCATTAACAATAAATCTAATATAGTAAATTTTATGATTAAAATGATTCATGTAGGTAGTGGTCTGAGTGAATGACCTTGACATCTGTGATGTCACAACAGGAAGGCTATTGGTCTCATCGCCATTTCCACTATGCTAAAACACAGAGCTGACTGCAACTTCGAGCTTCCATTTTGAGCAAATTTTTTCACCATGCCACGTAGATGTGTTGCTGGCAGGTGCAGCAACATGACAGAAGGTGGATTTACGTTGCATTCATGGCCCAAGAATGTTCAAGCTGCAAAGATTTGGATGCGTTTTGCGAGAAGTTCACGGGCACATTGGGAGCCTACGAAGTGGTCTCTCCTCTGCTCTGCACATTTTACTGAAGACTCGTACAAAACCTCTGATCTGTTGAGGAGCGTTGGCTATAAGCCCGTATTGAAAGAGGGTGCAGTACCAACAATTAAAGGAAAAGAAAACGACAAGAAAAGGAAAGTAAGTTCAGTTGCACCAGTTCTCCCAGAGTGTGAGCCAAGCAGTAATGGTGGAGTACTCAGTATGGAGAAAATGGAGAATGAGTGGACCAGTCGTCAGATTTATCCGCTGAATATGCTTTTTTCCCCTGCTGGATATGCTTGCCTTAGCAGCAATATCTCGCCCTTACATGGAAGAAGCGAATGAACAAAAAACTGAACGAAGAACTGAAAGTCAGATTGTTTCAAAACAATCGGCCACAAGATTGGCCTTCAAGAAGTGAGAACACAGATGGGTAAGATGCGACTCTTATTTGGTTACATCACAACACTCATTGTTTACCTGCATTTAGATTAATACATGTAACTTGTATTGTGTATTTAAGTTACCGGCATATGATTATTTAATTTGCTTCAGAATATGATTGTCTCAGTTCATCTGATTATTTAATTAGCCTTTTACGTTTTATCAGTGAAAATGCATGCATGTACATGTATGTTGCATAAGTTATAACACCTATCCTGTTTTAATGAGAGTCACATGAGACTGTCAGTTCAATTCCATCCAATTCTCTAGACGGCTTAGTTCTCTGGCTTTATTTCGTAAGGTGGGGGCCTCCATGGCCGGCATGTTACTATCGGATTCATTTTCCTATGTTTCGAACTGATACAGTTCTACATGTATAGCAGTAGCATGTACACACACTCCAATTTCAGGACTATCACAGTCAGATGTATTACTATCTGAGGAATCCGAAGAATCTCCAATAAATCCGAATGAAGAGGCCATTGCAACCACTCTCGCCTGCGGAATCTGGCTTTGGTCTATAGCTGTCAAAGGCCTCGGCCTTAAAATCGGTTCCTGCTGTGACGTCACACGCTCAGGGCTGGCTGGCTCAGTGGGGCATCTCAAATGCCAACTTTGTGGTCGATTTTAACTCTCAAAAATATATATTTTTTATTCCCATTTATGCAGCATACAAGAGTCAAGGATGAAGATACTATCCACTCAGAAATGTATTTAAAAATAAAGGTTCTGTGTATCTCCTTTAAGCAATGACTTTTTTCTGGCCAGCCTTCCATAAAGCCCCACTCTGTTGGAGTGTACAGCTTAAAATGGTCCTCTGGACTTATACTCCTATCTCCACTGTGGATCTTTGCAGCTCCTTCAGTGTTATCTTTGGTGTCTTTGTCGCATCTCTGTGAGTTTTGGTGGGCGGCCTTCTCTTGTCAGGTTTGTAGTGGTGCCATATTCTTTCCATTTTGCTATCATGGATTTAATGGTGCTCCATGGGATATTCAAAGTTTGGGATATTTTTTTATAACCCAACCCTGATCTATACTTCTCCACGACTTTGTCTCTGACCTGTTTGGAGTCCCTCTTGGTTCTCATGTTGGTTGCTTAGTAGTGTTGCAGAGTCAGGGTCCTTCCAGAACAGGTTGATTTATACAGACATCATGTGGCAGATCATGTGACACTTTGATTGCACACAAGTGGATCTTAATCAACTAATTATGTGGCTTATGAAGTGAATTGGCTGGAGCAGCTCTTATTTAGGGGTTTCATACGAAAGGGGGTGAATACTTATGCATACTTCAGATTTCTGTTTTTTCATCTTAATTTTTGTTTGTCACAATAAAACAATGGTTTGCACCTTTAAACTGGTAGGCATGTTGTGTAAATCAAATGGTGCTAACCCTCTAAGAATCCATTTTAATTCCAGCTTGTAATGCGACAAAACAGGACAAACACCATGGGGGATGAATACTTTTGCAAGACACTGTAACTGTCACCTGCAACACCAAGACACTGCAATTCTTCTCTTAACCTATGCTAATTTTTTTGTGAGCATCCCTTGGAGGTCAAGGAACCAACCACCTTGGCAGCTTCGCAATGCTGGGATTCAAACCCACAAGCTTCCATTCTTCCAAACAACCATGGTTCGGTCAATCCATCCAGTTATGCTAATAAAGCTATCATGGCTTACATTATGGTGGATACCTGACTGGAAACGGAGAGACTGGAGAAGAGAGAGTGGATGAAAGAATGAGAGCGAGGTTACACAGGTCACACAGGAGATGTGTTACAGTGAGTGAGAACAGGAATATATCAGTTGACCTTGTGTTTGTTTCCTGCTGCAGGCAGAAAGACAGAGATTTGAGAACAGCGGTGCTTCACTTTGGACTCAGACAGTGACTCGGTGATAAAATAGCATGAGCAGGGCTTCCTTGGGACACCTGCACACTCTCTCTCTCAGACACACACACACACAGACACCTTTTATACATACTGTATCTTCACTGGCTTGATTATTCATTCAAGGCTATCCATCATATCCATAACACCTGAAACTGACCTTGGGGAAGAAGAAAGATATATCTAGTTTATATTTTGTGTGTGTGTGTTTCCCTCTGTACCTGACCTCTACCCCTCCGCATGGTGGTGGTTTATTCCACTCGTCTTGGTCTCTCCATCTCGAATTTCATCTACGCGACAATTTCGTGGTCACCACTTAAAGATCCAAAGTGGTCTGTCACTCTTCATAAGCTGAAGCATTGCCTCAGCACTACACTGGTGTTTTGTCTTTTTCAATGCCAAATGGCTGGAACAACATGCAAATGCTAACAGCAATCAATCCAAACCATCAGTCAGTATCTCCTCATCTGCTACAACCCCGGTCTATTTTTCATAAAGCACTCAAGCACTAAGTTTATGCAAGGTACTACCATATGCTAACTGCTATTATTGTGATTATACTACAGCACTGTTAGGGTGAAGGCTTAAAACATGTGCTTCTTCTGATACACGAAAAGCCGAACGCACCTTTACCAACTGCTGCTCATCCTGCACCATAGGAGAACCTATCACACTTAGAGAAAAGGGTTATCTGCCCTCTTCTGCATACAAGAGCTGACAGACACACATGATTGGCTTCTATTGTCACTGTGATTGACAGGAGAGAGAGAGAGAGAGAGAGAGAGAGAGAGAGAGAGAGAGAGTATGCCCCTCCCATTCAGGCAGCATGCTCTATTGGACTCCAGATGATACCACTGTAGGGTTTTGAGCTTGCGATCTTCAGACAAAATTCCTTTGTGTTTTGTCACTCAGGGGGCTACAGGAGACATCCATTTAACATTTTTTTGGAAAGAGTCTTGGAGTTAAAGCAACTATAAATAGATAAAAATGTATAACGTCTTGTTCAGGCCATCTGATTACCAAAGGGTGATTGGTTCAAGAAAGAAAACTGACCTTAACCTTAACCTCAATCATGAATTGTTTTTTAAACAAATTTTTGAAATTATGTTTGAAGTTAATATACCTCAGAAGCTCAAACTGAATCGACCTCAATTACAAAGGCCAGGGAGGGATTAAAGAGGCAAATCAGAAGATAAAGCGAGACTAATTTTGATCATGCTGATTTGACGAGGTAGGAGAGTGCCGTAGGAAAGCGATCATCTTTTCCTTCCTTAATCCGTACTTGATTGCATTCATACTTGCATGCTGGGAAAGAGTGGGATTTCTATCCTGGAGATGACATGGCCCCAGGGAAGACGGCATACAATACAATCAGACACAAGAAGGACGCATTTGCCAAAAACCCACAGATTACCATATGGAACCATATGCTTATTTAATTACCATATGCAAATAGTTATGGTAATTCAACAAGCCAAGTGTTTCTTTTCCGATTCCTGCTTAATTTAATAGACTGATTAAATTATAAGGCAATTTGCAGGTCAGTGGACAAAATGGCTCAGAGACATGAGTGTCTTGGCATTCACACTGAGGGAACTGCATAGAAATCAGTTTGTATGTTTTTTTTTAAAATATGGATCATTCCAGATTTACAAGACTGATAGTAATTGGACAATTGCCAACTGTTTATCACAGAATCATTAGCAAACAAAATTCTTGTTATGAGCCTAGGCGTAGAATTTGCATCTATATCTGGTACAATTTCTGTTGTGGTAAGGACTAAGGAAAGTGCCAAAGGCCATCAACAGAAATTCAACCCTGTAAAAGAATGCCATAAAGAGAAGTATAAACCTTCACAACCTCAGAGGGTTTACTACAAACCCTCAGCTAGTGGAAAGCTACAAAGCCATAAATATAGCTTATAGTGTGCTGGAAAAAGATATAAAAAGCCTATAGAGTACTGAGGTATTATAGAGTGAGAAAAGCACACAGAAAGGTACTATAATAATAATAATACAGTATTCATTTTAACTAAAATGCTTTTTTTTCAAACCCAGGGCCACTTTACAAATTTGTGAAAAGAAACAAGAACTGACATAGTGATCAAACTCCCAAACAGGCTGGTTTGTAGAGTCCTTCAAATGCTATTGCTGTGAGCAAATTTCAATTTCAAGCACAGTTGGTGAAGAAATCCTACTGATGGAAACCTTGACCAGGATAAAGTGCTTACTGAAGAGGAATGATCTATGGACAGTCCAACCAACACCCAGCCCATTTGGAAGACCTGGGATAGGAAGTGTAATGGCTTGAACAAGTATCACAAGTAAGCCTGAACTACTTTGATCCAACCAAATCTCTCAAACATCAAAGATTAGTGCTTTGTAATACCAGAGAGTGAAAACATGCCTGAGGCAAGTCAATCCCAAGCCTTGCAAGTTGAGCAATTGGAATTTCACTTACTGAAGATACAATGCACCACAACAGATGCAAGAGGGAAACATTAAGAACCTGGTGTACCAAGGTCAACTGGTGGGGAAAATGTATGAGTGTTAGGGTAAGGGGTAAAGTTAGTACAGTACTTGGTTGAGATGATATTTCATGTAGAACCTAACCAACTAGTCATCGATAGCAGTGAACCAATTAACTTTGGTTTTCTGAACGGAATTTTCAAGTCCAAGCCAAAACCCCAAGATTTGAAGAATGAACTACAGACTATATGGGGAGCTTTTATCTCTTTATTTTTTCTCCTGCATTTAGGTGGATCTCTGGGAACTTCAGCTTCAGTAACCATTAATTAGATACTCCATTAACTTTGCTCTGAAATGATCAAGATCTCATCAAAAACTGCCGAATTCTCTTTTGGGTCACAGAAAGACAAAAACAACCCGAGGGAGTCATTCATATTTTATTTATGCAAACAGGATGCAGTATGCATGATCACACAACTCAAATTTACCAGCGGCTGCTTTTAGTCATTAATGAGCTGAGTTTTTTTTATTATTCTCTTACTTTCTTTTCATTCTGCAGTCATGTTGGAATGTGTTCTATGCTCATACATGACACATCACAAGCTTTTGGCTAAAAAGTTTGGAAGTTTTGAGAAACCGGAATTTTGATGAGCAATTGCATTGTTTCTATAGTAACAGCTCATTTGCAGGGACTTGTACAGAGGACATGTCAGAAAAATCAATCACATGGTGAAGTTTTCTGTCAGGGGAAATAATTCTGTGTTTAATTTAACATTTAACAGTCAGAAGTAAAGCTGTCACTTTTGCTTATGCCGCATTCTTCTTAACTCCAAACCAAGAAGTCGGAGTTCTGAGTGGTGATGTGGATAAAAACATGGTCACTGCTCGAATTAGCAACAAGCTAATTAGCTAACCTTTGTGATAACATTATAAGTGATAACGTATGCTGTATTTATCTTCTCCAAGGTAATCCCTCAAACCAGTTACTGTGGTAGAAAAGTATCAGAACCAGATTATCTCAACTTTTCTTCCATCATCAAAAAATCTGCAAAAATCCTCCTGGGACAATTCACCTCCATGCCAGCAGAGGGCCACCTGCTCAGAATACTATGAGTTTTCTTCTTCCCTGTTCTCAGATACATCCTGGTTCTTGCACTTGCACATAAGCACATGGTTTTCAAGCACTCATTACGAAGTCTTGCCAATCATTTGGTGTTGAGTCAGTTGTTCATCATTATTCCCAGTGATTGACCGTGAGCTGGCCTAGTGGTTAGCGTGTCCACTTCTTGACCGGGAAATCACAAGTTCTACTCACGATCGGGTCATACCAAAGACCATAATAAAAATGAGACCTACTGCCATCTGTCAAGGCCCACTGCAATACAGATGCGAGTAGGAAAGTCAAACTCTTGTGGTTACCAGAGGACTAGCCCCCCACTGTAACCCTAGCTGTATAGGCGAGAGACCAAGGGCTATCAAAATGGAGATTGGCGCCGCACCCATGCACCTCAAAGAGCTGGTTAGTACTGGGACAAGAGACTACCTGGGAAGACCAGATCCTGGCATGGAAGGGACTTTCACTTGATTTGACTTGATTACCAGTGATTGATTTCATGTGCCCTTGTTTCCATTTCATGAATTTCTCTGTTTGATCTTTGTACTGCTTTTAACATTGATTCTTTTGGATTTTGTGCATCGGATTTTGTTAATAACCTTTCTGATCATGGATCCTCGCACCACCTCCCAGGTCTGGATCACATTCTTTACAGCTTTCTCAACTGTCCAGTTGATTTTGTTAAAATCTAAAACAGGCTGAAACAAACCCGTGCTTATGAAACTGATCTTGCTTCTTGCTTGTTCAAAGTGCAGTTTACAACCTCAGCACTTCCATGGAGCTCATATGAATAATGTGAGCAGCACGTCAATGCTTAAGCCACAGGCCAAGCAAAATTGCTTCATCTTTAGTGTCACTGATCTGAAAGAAACCCGAAGGCAGTTGCTAAACTTTACACCAACACAAGAAGTGTTCAATAACGCCATGCTAATCTGTTAAGCATTTGTACGAAAAAGCCATTGATTGTAAGCAGAGGGGACAAATGTGGGAGTTTCAGTGAATGTTGTTTTCCTGAAGTGATGCATTTTTCACCCACTTGAGCACGTTTAGAAAAAAATCAGCCACACAATCAGCTCTGATTGAATGGAAGCCCAGAGCTTGGGTGACTTATTTATTAAGAAAGGATGGCTGGATTTCCCAATCAAAGGTACTCCAAGCTCTGAGCGTCTTCAAACAAGGACAAGGACAAAAGACAAGGACATGCTCTTTAACCTGGAGGGAGCTCCTTTGTGCCATCACAGAGAGGAACATAATGAAGGATAAGAGATGAATACTGTTCGCGTTTTCACTGGATGTTAATTGGTATGGATTTACCCCTCGTCAGATGAAATCATGTTCAACTGGCGGTTTGATGAATAAAATGTCGATGGTTGGTTTTCAGTTCTGAATGGACACATGATATGATATGATATACGATATGATTTCCCATTTCCCATCCAGCTGGAATGAAATTCCCAAACAGATGAAAGGTCGCACCATAAAAACTGACAGTAAAAGAAAGGAAATTCGTTGTAATTTCGTAGCTTTATCGTTTCTATAGTAACAGCTCCTTTGCAGGGACTTGTACTGGATTGAAAAAAAAAAGCCAAATCATTGATATGGTGAAGTTTTCTGTCAGGAGAAATGTATTTTGTATTCATGGTTGTAGTCTCCAGTGACAGAGGTGACAGTGATAGCAGGAAATGTAACTATAAATGGATAAAAAATACAAGATGTCCATCCATCCATTATCCATAACTGCTTATCCTGTGCAGGGTCATGGGCAAGCTGGAGCCTATCCCAGCTGACTATGGGCGAGAGGCGGGGTACACCCTGGACAAGTCGCCAGGTCATCACAGGGCTGACACATAGACACAGACAACCATTCACACTCACATTCACACCTACGGTCAATTTAGAGTCACCAGTTAACCTAACCTGCATGTCTTTGGACTGTGGGGGAAACCGGAGCACCTGGAGGAAACCCACGCGGACACGGGGAGAACATGCAAACTCCACACAGAAAGGCCCCTGTCGGCCGCTGGGCTCGATCCTAGAACTTTCTTGCTGTGAGGTGAAAGTGCTAACCACTACACCACCATGCTGCCATACAAGATGTCATTCTTTAATTAAAAAATAATAATAAAAAAGTGACACTGTGGTGGTGTAGAAGGAATAAAACACAAGAGAAGAAAGTGTTACAGGAAAATAATCAACAACTGTCTGGTAACAGTGACTCCACTTCATACCATCATTGATTATTTTCCTTCAACCGCATGACACACACATTATTTCAATTATGCTTTTTAATACATTACTATAAAATATTGTTTTGTTTTTAAGATGTTAATCTCTTTTATATTATCATCTCTTACTTCTTTTCCTTTTCCCAACCTGGAGGGAATAAAATACTGTGA
Organism: Neoarius graeffei; assembly: GCF_027579695.1. NCBI lineage: Eukaryota > Metazoa > Chordata > Actinopteri > Siluriformes > Ariidae > Neoarius > Neoarius graeffei. The sequence goes on from NC_083571.1 coordinate 35,525,327, forward strand.
TCCAGAACGTTTTTTTTTTTTTCCCTCGTGACAACGAAACATCGAGAGCACAAAGCTGTCATTTCGAATAACCAGGTGCTGGATTTTTTACGTCCTGACTGACGCAACTTAAAGGAAATGAGAAACAAGGGACGTGTCCTAAACGCAACAGTGATGAAAACATAAGACTGAAATATTGAGTTTAATCTCCGCAAACACCCCACGGGGGTGAAAAACACCTGACGCAGCAGCGGTGGTGGTGGCGCTGGTGATGCGAGGTGGAGCGAGAGGGGAAAAAAATAAGATTTATGATCCGTAAAAGATAAATTATTTACCTGAAGTTGATAACGGGCATTAATAAAAAGCAAAGAGGGAAAAGGATGAACCGGGATCACCTGCATTAATCAGTGTGTGTGTGTGTGTGTGTGTGTGTGTCAGGTTTAGCGACATGTATAATCAAAGTTGCTGTCATAACCTGCAAATGACTGATGTGTTTATTCTTACACACACACACACACACACACACACACACACACACACACACACACACACACACAATGCCCTCTATCACTGACATTTCTCTCGCACATATGCATACAAATTCCTCATAACAGCCACTGTGCACACACACACACACACACACACACACACACACACACACACAACACACACACAGGCGTAGGAGTGTTTGCCACAGCATGTTACTACACCAAGCTCCATCTCACTCTAATGAGAAAGGATGATGAAACACACTGTTCTATGGCACGATGTGAAATTGCGTAACCTGCCTACTGATGAGTCACTCTGGGACACACACACACACACACACACACACACACACACACACACAAGAGATCCCCGATCCACTCACATAGCAGACATCAGTTTCTGAAACACAAGCCACTGCATTGGAGGCTGAGAGATACTTCTAAACTTGGCAACCCTTCTGCAGCGTGCGTGCGTGTGTGTGTGTGTGTGTGTGTGTGTGTGTGTGTGTGTATCACTACTGTCACACTGCTGTCCTGATGCTTTTCCCAAAATTGCATTTTGACCCCTTGTTGCCTCTTTCTTTCCCTCTCTCTCTCCTCTTCTTCCCTCGTTTCCTGTCCCCCATCTGGCAGTAATGAAATTCCGTGACATGGAAAACTCGTTCCGTGGAAATGAAAAGTCAATACAGAGGACGGAGACGACGCCCTGAAGCGGACACAGGGAGACATGAAGAGACAGGAAGCGAGCAAAAGAGCAAGAAAGAGCAGAAAAACCAGAGAAAAGAAGAAATCAATTGAGAAAGACTGACAAAAGAGAGAAAAGATGAGAAAGCAACATTAGCGACTGTGTTCCTGCTTAGCGCAGTCATGCTAATCTAGCGTTTCATCATTAGCATGCACTGCTGTTTGCACCTGATTTAGCGTCATTATCACTGCCTTTGGTTTTCAGGTTAAAAGTGAATTTCTTTAAAATAAACACAGGAGCTGATCAAACATAAACTAGCTTTGTAGCTAACATGGTTAAATATATAATGTTAACCAGCTTGCGAACCTTACAGTGTGGCTAGCAGGAAAGGTAAAGCTAGCGTTAGCTAGGTCTGCTGTTGAGCTCAATGGTTAGCTTGGCTCATTTTGAACTTCACCTTGTTGATTTAGAAGTAAAACAATTTTGAAGTTTTGTTGATCTCGTGTTTGAATCTGAGTCTTGCGATGTGAAATGTGATGTTGGAGAATTTATTCTTACTCTGTTCCATTTTTATAAAGGTCATGTTTTGATGTGAACAGAATGCAGCAGCGCTAAAGTGCATACATCACGCTATTAACGTCAATCACCTAGAGCATGACCCTCTGCTCTTTATCCTGATAACCAGTGTCCTCCATCACCCACAATGCACTGCAGCATCACTCACACACACACACACACACACACACACACACTGGCGTAGGCCATTTGGAGATTGATGTTATTGCTGTGAGCAAATTCACTGAGAGAGGGAGAGACACAGATAAAAACAGATAAACAAACGGAGAGAGAGAGATATGGAGGGACAGACAGATAAAGAGAGATACAGAAGGACAGCGAGACAGACAGATAAAGTGTGAGATAGACAGACAGAGAGAGACAGATATAAACAGATAGAGAGAGACAGATATAGAGAGACAGACAGAGAGGCAGATATATAGAGAGAGATACAGAGAGGCAGATATAGAGAGACAGACAGAAAGAGAGACAGACAGACAGATAGAGAGAGAAAGAGAGACAGACATAGAGAGAAAGACAGATGTAGAGAGACAGACAGATAGAGAGAGAGAGAGATGTAGACAGACAGACAGAGAGATAGATATAGAGAGACAAAGAGAGACAGACATAGAGTGAGAGAAAAACAGAGAGAGAGAGAGAGAGAGACTAGGCCAGAAACTAAAATTATAGTAATGAGTGAACAGAGATTATTATGGGATGTTCTACACAGAGAATGTGTTAATTGCTGCAGTAAAATCAGTGTTAATACTACTACTACTACTACTAATAATAATAATAATAATAATAATAATAATAATAATAATAACTAAGTCACCTCCATTAAGGGCCAGACTTACTCACAGATTACAGTATATATCTCTCTCTGTCTGTCTGTCTCTCTCTCTCTGTCTGTCTGTCTCTCCCGCACGCTGCCTATCAAGGGAACTTCCTGCTGATTGTAACATAGACATGAAACTGAGCATATGTAAGGAAATAAACATTGAGCTTAAGTACACTGTGTGTGTGTGTGTGTGTGTGTGTGTGTGTGTGTGTGTGTGTGTGTGTGTGTGTGTGAGTGAGAGAGAGACACACTCACCCACAGTGAGCTGTCCTGTGAGTTGGCCGAGGTTATTCCGTGCATTCACCGTCACATTCCGGTCCGACTGCAGGATCAGTGGACTGTCCTGCACACACACACACACACACACACACACACACACACACACACACACAGAGAAGTAAATTTAAGAATATGAATGAAAATAATATAGAGTTAAATATAGAAATGCAGAAAAAGAAAGAAATCCGAAAGCTAAAAAAGTGAACAGGGATGAAAAAGAAATAAAGAAGAGACAAAAAGAAGAGGAACATTATAAAAATGAAGAAAGAAAACAGTGAAGTAATGGATTCAAAATTATGTCATGCAGTACTCAGTACTCATTGTGTGTGTGCGTGCGCGCTGTGGATCAATGGAGCCAGTCTCCCTACAGTTGCTTCCCTGGATGCACACTTCTACTAAACACACACACACACACCATGACTTCCTATTAATGTACTGGCTGCAGTAGAGGAGTGTGACTGCACTCATCCTTCTCTCTCTCTCTCTCTCTCTCTCTCTCTCTGTCTGTCTCGTTCATGTGTGTGTGATGATCAGTTTAGAATAAAAACAGACAATCCAATACTGCAGTATGCTAGCTCTCTCTCTCTCTCTCTCTCTCTCTCTCACACACACACACACACACACACAGTTGAAGTTGAGTGTAACTACAGCGTTGTTTCCCAGTAAGGTGGTTTAATGTTCTTATGAAGTTGATATTAAAATTCTGGAGAATTCTATCCTGTTTCCATGGTTACTGTTTTGTCCCTATAATGACTTACCAGCTCCATGCTAGCTAGGTAATTCATTAGCTACAGTTATAGGCTAGTTTATGCTAATCTTTCAGCATATCTTTTGTGTGTGTGTGTGTGTGTGTGTGAGAGAGTGAGAGAGAGAGAGAGAGAGAGAGCGATGTGTCTGACTGAATGGAGCTGAAGATTTGTGCAGCAGGTTAAATAGAGAATATTAATCGCTCCTGCAGTGGTAACATTTACACTCATGTTCTTGTTACATAAAAATTTAAGGTGCTCAAAGAATAAATAGAGAAAATGTAAACACAGATCTGTGTGTTAGTGCATTGAGCAATCTTCGATTCTTCGATTCAGTACAAATGTCAACTTTACCGTAGCGATTGCACGAACAGAGCTCGCTGTGACTCCATCAAATACTGAGCTTATTCTCACAGGTCATTCACAGATCAGTCAAGTGTTAGGTTGTGTTTTGTTTTCTTTCTCCACTGTGTATATTTAATTTCAAATCAAAATAAACAGTATTATTTAATAGCAATGTTTAAAATTGAAATAAAAGTTGTCGGGGGGTTTTATGTAAATAATATTGAACAGATTTATACCAAACGAAAACACTATGCAGTGGCACGGTGGTGTAGTGGTTAGCACTGTCGCCTCACAGCAAGAAGGTTCTGGGTTTGAGCCCAGCAGCTGACGAGGACCTTTCTGTGCGGAGTTTGCATGTTCTTGCCATGTCTGCATGGGTTTCCTCCGGGTGCTCTGGTTTCCCCCAAAGACATGCAGGTTAGGTTAACTGGTGGCTCTAAATTGACTGTAGGTATGAATGTGAGTGTGAATGGTTGTTTGTCTCTGTGTCGGCCCTGCGATAACCTGGAGATGTGTCCAGGGTGTACCCCGCCTCTCGCCCATAGTCAGCTGGGATAGGCTCCAGCTTGCCCGCGACCCTGTACAGGATAAGCGGCTACAGATAATGGATGGATGGATGGATGGATGGATGGATGGATGGATGGATGGATGGATGGATGGATGGATAAATAAATTGGTGATTCTTTGCATTAAGTTGATAACTAGCATTATTTCAGGCATTTGCTAGCATTAGCAAACCAGGTACTTCTTGCTAACAGTGCTAATATTCCGTATACCACAGTGCTGTTGGGTTCTAGATTGTGATTGGTCAGAAGGTGTTGATTAATTTTCCACAGCAACATGAGGATAAAGATAAAGCTTAGAAGGATGTAGAAGAGGTCATTGGTGCCTTTGGTGATTGCACATCACTAGTAGAGTTAGTTTGCACTGTTTAATAAGCGATGTATGTAGCTAGTCCAGTTTCTCTACTGAAGTAAGAATGATGTGCTGGCCACCATGAAGTGAGCAAGAGCATCCATAATAAGAAAAGACACATCACATAACCCAAGCTGCTCCTTTCATCATAAAAATCCTGTATTGAAAATGCCAGTCCCTCACATGAACAGCGTCAGTGCTAACACCCTCTGATAGTGGTAGCTAAGTGTCGGGTTCAGAGTGTGCATCAGAATGAAGAAGCTGAAGAGTGAGAATGTGACATTTTTCTACACCACCGTGTGTTTGATCTTCTTTAATAATGTTATTCTGACGCCCAGAGGAACCGAGCTCAGCCCACCCCGATTCACAGCCTCGCCAATCGATAACCTATTACCACCCAGACAAGCAGTCATTCTCTGTCCAGTGTGTCGCTGACCAGCTGTGTGGGTGCCATAGCAACAGCATTTCTGTGATGGGATTATTCTGTGTGTGTTATAGAAATATTATAGACATATGCGATGTGGTGACTAGGTGTTAACTCCACCTCAACTTCTCTACATTTTGTTGGAACTGAAATGGACCCAATGTCATGAATATTTGTGATTGCTGAAGTATTCCGGTGCTCCATGATAATAACCTTGTAATGAAAGATGAATGAATACATTTCCAGATATGTGAAGCATGGTGGTGGTAGCATCATGTTAAGCGCTACACTTTGGATCTTGGTTACTTATTTGACTTTACCTGATTATCGACATGTGGTGTTTCCGTGAGTGTTATGGATATATTATAGACAGGAAGAACTGTGTTGAAGTGAGTTGTATAAGTACACCCCCCCATGAACTTTATTATATTTTGTAGTGTTCCAATGCGGAATTGAACAGATTTTATTGAGATTTTATTTCATGAATCTACAACCCCGATTCCAAAAAAGTTGGGAGAAAGTACAAATTGTAAATAAAAACGGAATGCAATAATTTACAAATCTCAAAAACTGATATTGTATTCACAATAGAACATAGACAACATATCAAATGTCGAAAGTGAGACATTTTGAAATTTCATGCCAAATATTGGCTCATTTGAAATTTCATGACAGCAACACATCTCAAAAAAGTTGGGACAGGGGCAATAAGAGGCTGGAAAAGTTAAAGGTACAAAAAAGGAACAGCTGGAGGACCAAATTGCAACTCATTAGGTCAATTGGCAATAGGTCATTAACATGACTGGGTATAAAAAGAGCATCTTGGAGTGGCAGCGGCTCTCAGAAGTAAAGATGGGAAGAGGATCACCAATCCCCCTAATTCTGCGCCGACAAATAGTGGAGCAATATCAGAAAGGAGTTTGACAGTGTAAAATTGCAAAGAGTTTGAACATATCATCATCTACAGTGCATAATATCATCAAAAGATTCAGAGAATCTGGAAGAATCTCTGTGCGTAAGGGTCAAGGCCGAAAAACCATACTGGGTGCCCGTGATCTTCGGGCCCTTAGACGGCACTGCATCACATACAGGCATGCTTCTGTATTGGAAATCACAAAATGGGCTCAGGAATATTTCCAGAGAACATTATCTGTGAACACAATTCACCGTACCATCCACTGTTGCCAGCTAAAACTCTATAGTTCAAAGAAGAAGCCGTATCTAAACATGATCCAGAAGCACAGACGTCTTCTCTGGGCCAAGGCTCATTTAAAATGGACTGTGGCAAAGTGGAACACTGTTCTGTGGTCAGATGAATCAAAATTTGAAGTTCTTTCTGGAAATCAGGACTAAAGAGGAGAAGGACGACCCAAGTTGTTATCAGCGCACAGTTCAGAAGCCTGCATCTCTGATGGTATGGGGTTGCATTAGTGTGTGTGGCATGGGCAGCTTACACATCTGGAAAGACACCATCAATGCTGAAAGGTATATCCAGGTTCTAGAGCAACATATGTTCCCATCCAGACGACGGCTCTTTCAGGGAAGACCTTGCATTTTCCAACATGACAATGCCAAACCACGTACTGCATCAATTACAGCATCATGGCTGCGTAGAAGAAGGGTCCGGGTACTGAACTGGCCAGCCTGCAGTCCAGATCTTTCACCCATAGAAAACATTTGGCGCATCATAAAACGGAAGATACGACAAAAAAGACCTAAGACAGTTGAGCAACTAGAATCCTACATTAGACAAGAATGGGTTAACATTCCTATCCCTAAACTTGAGCAATTTGTCTCCTCAGTCCCCAGACGTTTACAGACTGTTGTAAAGAGAAAAGGGGATGTCTCACAGTGGTAAACATGGCTTTGTCCCAACTTTTTTGAGATGTGTTGTCATGAAATTTAAAAAAAAAATCACCTAATTTTTCTCTTTAAATGATGCATTTTCTCAGTTTAAACATTTGATATGTCAGTTATGTTCTATTCTGAATAAAATATGGAATTTTGAAACTTCCACATCATTGCATTCCGTTTTTATTTACAATTTGTACTTTGTCCCAACTTTTTTGGAATCGGAGTTGTATACAAATATACACAATATATCCCATAATGCTGAAATGAGGGGAAAAACTGTATCATTTTGTCGTTGTGATTATATACATATTCACCTGTGTACAGTTAAAGTGCTATGTGATCTGATTATGAACATAAATACCTGTTCGAGAGCTTGCATGAAGACCAAGCAGCTATCAAAACAAGTCAGTGTTTGGTTATTAAAAAAAAAAAGAAATCCCAAAAAGGGATTTACATTATGATAAGACAAGGCAGTCAGTAACTAGGTCATGTGAGGATTAAGCAGAGAAGCAACTAAGCAGTCAAGCATAATGTTCAGCATGATGCCACCACCACCGTGCTTCACAATTCTGGAAAATTGTCAATCACGGCTTGAATATTAAATTTAAAAAAAAAATCCTAAACATTTAACATCTCTTGGAGCACCAGCAGTGGTGGTGAATACTCACACAGTCACGATGAAATAATTTTGCAAGCTATATTGATTTTCTTTTCACTCACTTCACTGCTGTAGGTATTTTGTGTAGATCCATTACAGTAAGACCATTTCAATTCCAGGATGTAACACTACAGAATGTGGAAAGTTCAAGACGATACAGACAGACAGAGAGACAGACAGACAGACAGACAGACAGACAGACAGACAGACAGACAGGTGGGTGATTGTAAAAATGCCACACTCAACCCCAGTCATTCACTGAACGTCTTGTCCTAACACAGCTACCATCTCATGTCGAACTGAATACTGAAAATAGGCCATGCGTTTGATAAGATCACTGGCTCTGTACACAAAGCCAGAGAAAACTCTATCCTCGCTCCTCATCCTTCAACTTGTCAGCAACGCTGTGAAACACCACATCCTCACCTCCACTCTTTGCTTCGACCTGTTTTCATCACACCTCAATATCACGTAGAGCAGAGAAACTCAGTTTCATCATCTCACCCCTTCGCTACAGGAGTACCTCAGGACTTGGTCCTTTGTCCACCCTCGTTCTTGCTGTGTGCTAAATCTCACAGCAGATTTCATGGATTTTGTGCTGCACTGATGGTACCCTGGTTTACTTTACTTTTCCTTCAAAATTTTCACAAAACATGGTGGACTGGGTTTCCAACATAGTCACTTCAATTCTTGGGTTTCAGTCATGTGACATTTCTTAGCAATTACACTTCCGGTAAAACAGCTGGTGGTCAAGCAAACCAAATTAGCTGCTTTAGTGCAAACAACTAGCGATAACTTATCAGAGTATACTCATAATTTAGAAGCTACTGCTCGCTTTAGATATATTCAGAACATGGCCGTAGCCAGCTATGAGGCCACCGAGGTCCGGACCTCAGTCATTTTTAAGAGCTGAAAATATATTTGTACGCTAAATATTCAACTGGATTAAAAAAATAAAGAATATCATTAAAATGTCTCTGTAAAAAGTGCATTGTTAATTATGTTAAATGTTGATTCTGTCTTCTGTGTCTGTTTCGTGCGTGTGGCTCTGAGACCAAGAACACAAAAACGAATGAGTGCGCGACTTGGGGGAGGAACGCAGTGCAGGAGACACTGGGTTTTCATGGTAACCATCAGCGCACTTTCATGAAGCTGTTAAATTTACATTTTCGAAGCAGGCAGTTGTAGCCTACCTTGTTTGTGATTTCATCTCATCTCATTATCTGTAGCTGCTTTATCCTGTTCTACAGGGTCGCAGGCAAGCTGGAGCCTATCCCAGCTGACTATGGGCGAAAGGCGGGGTACACCCTGGACAAGTCGCCAGGTCATCACAGGGCTGACACATAGACACAGACAAGCATTCACACTCACATTCACACCTACGGTCAATTTAGAGTCACCAGTTAACCTAACCTGCATGTCTTTGGACTGTGGGGGAAACCGGAGCACCCGGAGCGGACACGGGGAGAACATGCAAACTCCGCACAGAAAGGCCCTCACTGGCCACGGGGCTCAAACCCAGACCTTCTTGCTGTGAGGCGACAGCGCTAACCACTATACCACTGTGCCGCCCTTGTTTGTGATTTTAAAAATAAATCATTCGATAAGCCAAAACAATAGAGTGGAAAGTTTCAACTTATGTTTGCCTTGGATAACTTTGCCTAAAACATGGTGGTGTATACTGATTTTTTTTCCCAGAATTTTTTTTTTTGTGTAGCTGTAACGGATGCCAGATTGTTAACGTATCTTAGTTACATAGGCTACATGGTTAGGGTATCTTTTGTCCTCATTGCTTGGGCCAGATCAAACCATTAAACAAGCTTAAATTATTCTTAATCTTGCCACATACATGATTTTTTTTTACAAAACTGATGATATTCAGTTCAAACACCACTAAAAGTACAACCCTGATTCCAAAAAAGTTGGGATAAAGTACAAATTGTAAATAAAAACGGAATGCAATGATGTGGAAGTTTCAAAATTCCATATTTTATTCAAAATAGAACATAGATGACATATCAAATGTCTAAACTGAGAAAATGTATAATTTAAAGAGAAAAATTAGGTGATTTTAAATTTCATGACAACGACACATCTCAAAAAAGTTGGGACAAGGCCATGTTTACCACTGTGAGACATCCCCTTTTCTCTTTACAACAGTCTGTAAACGTCTGGGGACTGAGGAGACAAGTTGCTCAAGTTTAGGGATAGGAATGTTAACCCATTCTTGTCTAATGTAGGATTCTAGTTGCTCAACTGTCTTAGGTCTTTTTTGTCGTATCTTCCGTTTTATGATGCGCCAAATGTTTTCTATGGGTGAAAGATCTGGACTGCAGGCTGGCCAGTTCAGTACCCGGACCCTTCTTCTACGCAGTCATGATGCTGTAATTGATGCAGTATGTGGTTTGGCATTGTCATGTTGGAAAATGCAAGGTCTTCCCTGAAAGAGCCGTCGTCTGGATGGGAGCATATGTTGCTCTAGAACCTGGATATACCTTTCAGCATTGATGGTGTCTTTCCAGATGTGTAAGCTGCCCATGCCACACGCACTAATGCAACCCCATACTATCAGAGATGCAGGCTTCTGAACTGAGCGCTGATAACAACTTGGGTCATCCTTCTCCTCTTTAGTCTGAATGACACGGCGTCCCTGATTTCCAGAAAGAACTTCAAATTTTGATTTGTCTGACCACAGAACAGTTTTCCACTTTGCCACAGTCCATTTTAAATGAGCCTTGGCCCAGAGAAGACACCTGCACTTCTGGATCATGTTTAGATATGGCTTCTTCTTTGAACTATAGAGTTTTAGCTGGCAACGGCGGATGACACGGTGAATTGTGTTCACAGATAATGTTCTCTGGAAATATTCCTGAGCCCATTTTGTGATTTCCAATACAGAAGCATGCCTGTATGTGATGCAGTGCCGTCTAAGGGCCCGAAGATCACGGGCACCCAGAATGGTTTTCCGGCCTTGACCCTTACGCACAGAGATTCTTCCAGATTCTCTGAATCTTTTGATGATATTATGTACTGTAGATGATGATATATTCAAACTCTTTGCAATTTTACACTGTCAAACTCCTTTCTGATATTGCTCCACTATTTGTCAGCGCAGAATTAGGGGGATTGGTGATCCTCTTCCCATCTTTACTTCTGAGAGCCGCTGCCACTCCAAGATGCTCTTTTTATACCCAGTCATGTTAATGACCTATTGCCAATTGACCTAATGAGTTGCAATTTGATCCTCCAGCTGTTCCTTTTTTGTACCTTTAACTTTTCCAGCCTCTTATTGACCCTGTCCCAACTTTTTTGAGATGTGTTGCTGTCATGAAATTTCAAATGAGCCAATATTTGGCATGAAATTTCAAAATGTCTCACTTTCGACATTTGATATGTTGTCTATGTTCTATTGTGAATACAATATCAGTTTTTGAGCTTTGTAAATTATTGCATTCCGTTTTTATTTACAATTTGTACTTTGTCCCAACTTTTTTGGAATCAGGGTTGTAATTTCAGGAATAGCTCTCTTGTGTCATGTAATTCACCCCCTCATTTAAATATGTTGAAAATTTTTCAGCGCGTGCTTTGCACATCATGGACCTCAGTGATTTTAAAATGCTGGCTACGGCCCTGATTCAGAAGATTGCTATGTGCAATGGAATCGATCCCTACAGTCTGGGAAAGAAGGATTTGTCATACGATCTCGAAAACTACCCTTCAGTCGAGTTCCCCGACATCTCGGAATATCTGGTGTTGCAGACGTCCTTCTACACCGCAAAACAGATGAAAGCATGGAAGAGTATGGAAGCTTATAACTTTTTTGTATGTGGCTGTGTAAAGGACCTCGGTATCAAGTCACTGCCGAATGAATCCTGTATTGATTTTGCCTGTGTAGGTATTTTTTTAAAGCTTTTCGTTCGTGTCTTTACATTGAAGTGCTACAAGTTGAAGTGTAAATAAACAACAGTTTGCTTGATTCTCACTTGTGTTCACTCTTATCTCTCAGGTAAATCATTCACAAAGATCATCAGAAACCCCTTTAAAGACCTGGATCTTAGTTAAACAAGACGGAGAAGTGATCACGAAACATTTTAACTGTACGGCTGGGTAAGAATTTTGTCACGACCTTCATGCATATGGACTTTGTGAGGAGTAAACAAAGAAACAGCTGGGGACTTTAGTGCTTCGTGACTAAAAACGTACCATAAAATAATGACACATAGCAAGAAAAGTACTTGGAAAACGCTAAGGCCATAGCCGAGAGGGAGATACAAACCTTTCACCAAGTGATCACTGCAAACTCGAGCATGCTTCGACTCGGCTCCCTTCGATTTCCGTGAGAGGTTCAAAAGCCACCTTTCTCAACGTCTTTTTGTGAAATCCTGTGTTCGTTCACCCTTTTTTATTAGTTCACGGGGAACCCTGAAGAAAATTTTATCAGTTTCATGGTTTGATTGATTTGAACAACCTAAAACAACGCAAGTGTCAGGCATTTTTCATGCAAGCAATGCATCTTCTCCGTACAAACGCTTTGTCAACTGAGCTTTGGTAGACCACCAGCTAAAGTTTTGAATAACTAATGAGGCAGATGTAATGTCACGTGAAACCCAGCAATAAAGACCCATCATCTCAGCAAAGCTGACTACCAAATGCATCACTGCATCCATCTTCAGCTGGGTAACATGATTGCATCACTGTGCATAAGAACATCAACTTAATGCCTAAATGTACATATGAATGCAGAGTTACGATAAAAAATATCTCACCAGAAGTCACTATTGGCTCTCTGAAACGTCGCTGGATTGTGTGATGACGTTGCACAGAATGTAACTACATCTCATTTGCATACATCACATCACTGAACAGCATCCTGTTCACTATGTTCTTGCTGGTTGGATATTTGTTTGGTTTTGGAGGAGTGGTGGTGGAGATAGTGTAGGGGTAATGCTGGAGCACAAGGAAAGGCAAACACATGGGTGATTTTCTCATTGTGCTGCTCAACAATGAGAATGGAGGTTGCCAAAATTGTGAGAAGTTGCCAAATTTGTCGCTAGTCACTAGATACTGTAAGAGTTTTAGTTGCTAGAGACAGTTAAAGAGTTGCTATTTCATATGTATTTTTTTAACACCTAAACCCTGATTCATACCTGTTCCGAAGAGTGAAGCATGGTGGTGGTAGCATCATGTGAAGCATTACCTTTGCTCCCTTGGTTGGTTCTGTGACTAATCCTGCCTCTACCTGGTCACCAACCTTTGGTGGATGGCTCCCTCTAGACACTCGCTGGTGTTCCGTAGTCTTTCCGTTTTTTAATAACGGATTTCGATATTTTTTTAGAGCCCTGATTTGAATTTTGTCCTGGATAGCTCCTTGGTCTTTATGATGATGTTTATTTAACAAACTCTAGGAACAGGAGTATTTATATCACAAGCGATCATGTGATACTTTAGTTGTACACAGATCAACCCCCACCTCCCCCTCCACATCAATATTATGGGTGATCTTGTGTCGATTCCCATCATAAAATCCACATCATGTTCCAAGATTTGAGGCTACAAAATATGGAAAAGCTCAAGGGGTTGAGTACTTGGAAAAGAAGTACAAAAAGTGATCCTAAAGGAAATCCTTTGCGGTTCTTTGTAGAACCCAATGACACAAGGTTTTTCCTTTCAGAAATATAGAGCCTCTTTGGGAATATGTACTGTCACCAAACATCTTTCTGCAGGAACACAATAAAAGCGTGCTGCTGTATGCTTTTTGTGGTCATTCTGCAATGGTAAAAATGTGGTCATTAGGGAAAGACCAGCGCTCTCGTTATGGATATGGATATGGATATGGATGTGTGGTTTTTATGTGAATGTAGCCTGAATGGGACAGCAGGAAGCTAACATCACTGTATTTTCCTTTCTAATCTCCTCTCCTGGTCCTTCATGTGTTCCCTTTTTCTTGAGTAAACTCTGTCCTCTTTAACTGCGTCTGCTTCTGCAAACATCGTGGCTTAATCTCAGGCTCACCTTGCCTTCTCTATACACTTTGGAAACACAACGAAGAAACCAGGAGCGTTTTATTTATATATCCAGTGAGGCAGGATCCACTGATCCACTGAAACAGGTGCAGAGCTGAACAGTTGAGGGTCAAGGTTTTTTTTTTCTTTTTTTCTTTCTTTTTCTCAAGAAGTACAATATAAGCCCTTTGGCATTTGTGGGAGTTGAAAACTGGTGTTGAAAATTGTTGTGGATGAACTGAACTGATGATCAGGATTAGACGAGTGTGTGGGATTATGGACAGTTGAAGATGTCCTAACTCCGAATCAGAAATAGAAAAAAAAAGTATTTTTTCTATCCTGGCAAAACAATCCATAAAAACTTTACAACTCAACTTTTAAAATGATAAGCTCAGAATCCTGGATTCTGATTGGTCCAGAAGGTGATGAGTTTTCTAGAGCAGCAGCTCTGACAAATGGACAAAGTGCAGCGACAAATTTAATTTTAATTTAAAATGAATGTGCTCGTTCTGATATGTTATCGTTTCCATAGTAGCAGCTCATTCACAGGGAGTCGGGAAGGAGTCTCCAGTGTCAGCGCTTTGTACCAGTCAGAGGTAAAGCTGTAACTTTAAGTTTTCCGACACAAAATATTGTGGTTTGAAACATGTTCATCTTATCATTTTTGACAAGCGTAACCTGGTTGGAATGTTAACGAAGGCTGGGAGTTATTTCTTCTCACTGAGACAGCCATGAAATCCCTCGCTTGTCAAATTCCCATCTCTCTCACACCTGCAATGCTTTCTTCCAATGTCAGAGGTCACCATCTCTCCACTGTCTCCTTATAGCACCTGTGTAAATGTTAATCGTGTCATGACGACATGCTGCTTTAATTATTCCTGAATCATTCTTGAATTAATTTTACCCGGTGTGAGGGCAGGGACGAGGCCAGGTTAACATACAGTATGCCTGGTGTGTGTGTATGTATGTGTGTGTGTGTGTGTGTGTGTGTGTGTGTGTGTGTGTGTGTGTGAGGGGGGATGGGGGTGTCAGTGGAAGATGGTAACACAGTGTCAGGCGTTAAGACAACAGTCATCAGTTTGTTTGTCCTCTGAGAGCATAACCTCATTACTTATGATGTAGTCATGGATAAAGTATTATCCTATTATCCCCCTTTCAAGCCAAGGGGACGGAGCCTAATCCACGATTACGAGTGTAAGCACCGATAGTTGGGATCCTCATCGTCTTGCATGGAATGATACCAAATATTTATGATAAGATTCAGGTAAAACGCGAAAGGAACAGGATTGGCAGTGCTCACTTTTCTCCTTAATAAATAAATCCAGTAAAGTCGCGTTCTCTTGACGCTGTAAGGCATCACTGAGAGCCAGAGATGGAAATATTATGTCCTTCTAATCCATTAGAGTGCAGAATGGAATTACGGATAAAATCTGCTAAGGCTGAGGATAATCATAGCCAAGAGAGAGACCGAGGGAATGAGTGCGTGTTTAGTCTTCAACTGTGTTGAATTAATATTCTCCTTATCATTCACTCAGTGCTGTTTATCATTCAGAGAAGCTGTTAAATCTTAATGAGAACCTATTTATACCTGGGTTGCCCTCCACCCGCTGTGGGTCTGTCCAAACAGCACACTTCCACCAGCAGGAATCCACAGACATCCCACAGTCCCTCTCAAAGTGACACACCATGACAATAACATCATGACATTGTTATTTAGTAATTAAAGCAGCGTGGCATGACACAAGCATGATTAAGCCTGGAAACTGGTTAATATTCTGTTAGCAAGTGAGCTCCTAGCACTTTATCTTTTCTCATGATAGAATGTCATAAATATAAACAGTTAAAGCTGAAGGGGATGGTAATTAGTGCTCAGTAATTTCTTACGTAGGAACTCGGTCCTGTGAAATCCACCCCCAAATATTTGGCCAGATCAGATCACTTCAACTCAGCCATCACGTCAGATCCACAGGGACATAATTTCCCTGATTTTAAATGCTACTCCCACAGAAACCCGGGTTGCTAGGTTTTCCACAAGGTGCGTTTTTGAAGTGAAGGAAAGGAGATGAATAGGATAGGAGGAAAAAAAATGACAAAAATGCTTAGATCAGGGAACTTTGGCCAAAGAAACAAAAGAATGTCCCCACACAGCCATTCCAGCAATGGACACTGGAGAATTCCGAGACAGAAGGTAAAAATAAATATTTTCCTCTTTTATCCAGTCCTGCTAGGAGTGATGAGCTCTTATGTCCTCCCATGTGGGACAATTAGAAAAGAGCACCCCAGGAAAGGCCAAAAAATCTCACACACACACACACACACACACACACACACACACACCTGTTCATCCTGGTAATGACCAGATGACTTTGGAAAATCTTCATCCTCACTAACCCACTTTAATCATCATCATCTTCCCAAAATCAAACCACATGTCAGCTTTGGATCAGAATTCAGCTTGAACTGCAGTGTTCTTTATAGGTAACAACAAATGTCCTGACTAATCTCTGGTCACCTCTTTCTCTGAATTGGCATGATGCATCATCCCACATTATACACTTATCATTGCCAATTTGTAACTGAACAAAATGCTGATTAACAGGAAATGATGAGAGATGGATATTTTTTATGGTTTACTTTGTGTGAAATCCAACATTCTGCCTCAGACTTCATTTTAGTCCTTTGACAAAAATAGGTGAAAGTTTTATTCGTGTGATTTTTTTAAATTAATTTTTACTCTACATGTAGTTGATGAAATACTTCAACAATTTTACAGTAGTTAATGAAATCTAAAGTGAAAGATTTTTTTCCCATAGCAAATTTTGCAAACACATTTATGGAAGTGGTTCGTGCTTATCCTCAGAATCACCCCTGAAGGGATTCCTGCATTGGCACCATTTTGTGAAATGTGCTGATAACAACAGATAATTTCATTAAGTCGTAGGTGCTGAAGAAGGCAACTGGACTTACTTGAAATTCTTGAAGACGTTTCACCTCTCATCTGAAAGGCTTCTTCAGTTCTGTCTAAATAGCGGGGAGTTCCAGGTAAAATTATTTTGAAAGAGGAGGAAAAGAAGCCATCTTCGTCAGCCTGGAATGACCATCACTGAACAGAGGAGGTGGTCTGAGACACCACTTATCAGCCACCTACAATGCAATCCTTGGCACACTTCCCAGAAAACTGAATACACATCCACACCAAGACTCAGCTGACTTCAATGACTCACATGATGGCAGAGAGAGCCAACAACCCACAGACCACCCTAACGACCTTCTAGGCTGCTAACACCATTCACACCTGGCCTTCAGTGACGCTAAAACCAACAGGATGACTGAGAGGGTCAACGACCCAAGTGACCTCAATGACTCTCCTTAGGGATGCTTTTTGGTCCACTACAGGATAAATACAGGTACCTGGAACTCCCCACTAGTCAGACAGAACTGAAGAAGCCATTCGGATGAGAGGTGAAACGTCTTCAAGGATTTCAAGCAAGTCCAGTTGCTTTCTTTAGCACCTATGGTTTACGATGATCTGGTTGACTGAGAACCTTCACAGATATACAGTGGTGCTTGAAGGTTTGTGAACCCTTTAGAATTTTCTATATTTCTGCATAAATATGACCTAAAACATCATCAAGTTTTCACACAAGTCCTAAAAGTAGATAAAGAGAACCCAGTTAAACAAATGAGACAAAAATATTATACTTGATCATTTATTTATTGAGGAAAATGATCCAATATGACATATTTGTGAGTGGCAAAAGTATGTGAACCTCTAGGATTAGCAGTTAATTTGAAGGTGAAATTAGAGTCAGGTGTTTTCAATCAATGGGATGACAATCAGGTGTGAGTGGTCACCCTGTTTTATTTAAAGAACAGGGATCTATCAAAGTCTGATCTTCACAACACATGTTTGTGGAAGTGTATCATGGCACGAACAAAGGAGATTTCTGAGGACCTCAGAAAAAGTGTTGTTGATGCTCATCAGGCTAGAAAAGGTTACAAAACCATCTCTAAAGAGTTTGGACTCCACCAATCCACAGTCAGACAGATTGTGTACAAATGGAGGAAATTCAAGACCATTGTTACCCTCCCCAGGAGTGGTCGACCAACAAAGATCACTCCAAGAGCAAGGCGTGTAATAGTCGGCGAGGTCACAAAGGACCCCAGGGTAACTTCTAAGCAACTGAAGGCCTCTCTCACATTGGCTAATGTTAATGTTCATGAGTCCACCATCAGGAGAACACTGAACAACAATGGTATGCATGGCAGGGTTGCAAGGAGAAAGCCACTGCTCTCCAGAAAGAACATTGCTGCTCATCTGCAGTTTGCTAAAGATCACATGGACAAGCCAGAAGGCTATTGGAAAAATGTTTTGTGGATGGATGAGACCAAAATAGAACTTTTTGGTTTAAATGAGAAGGGTTATGTTTGGAGAGAGGAAAACACTGCATTCCAGCATAAGAACCTTATCCCATCTGTGAAACATGGTGGTGGTAGTATCATGGTTTGGGCCTGTTTTGCTGCATCTGGGCCAGGATGGCTTGCCATTATTGATGGAACAATGAATTGTGAATTATACCAGCGAATTCGAAAGGAAAATGTCAGGACATCTGTCCATGAACTGAATCTCAAGAGAAGGTGGGTCATGCAGCAAGACAACGACCCTAAGCACACAAGTCGTTCTACCAAAGAATGGTTAAAGAAGAATAAAGTTAATGTTTTGGAATGGCCAAGTCAAAGTCCTGACCTTAATCCAATCGAAATGTTGTGGAAGGACCTGAAGCGAGCAGTTCATGTGAGGAAACCCACCAACATCCCAGAGTTGAATTTGTTCTGTACGGAGGAATGGGCTAAAATTCCTCCAAGCCAGTGTGCAGGACTGATCAACAGTTACCGGAAACATTTAGTTGTAGTTATTGCTGTGCAAGGGGTTCACACCAGATACTGAATGCAAAGGTTCACATACTTTTGCCACTCACAGATATGTAATATTGGATCATTTTCCTCAATAAATAAATGACCAAGTATCATATTTTTGTCTCATTTGTTTAACTGGGTTTTCTTTATCTACTTTTAGGACTTGTGTGAAAATCTGGTGATGTTTTAGGTCATATTTATGCAGAAATATAGAAAATTTTAAAGGGTTCACAAACTTTCAAGCACCACTGTGTTTCATTAAGTCATAAAATTTCATAAACATCATGATAAAAATAGGAATTTTACTGATCTGTGAAGTGCATCGCTACCTGCTAGTGCCAGAACGAGGTGAGGATGTTACTTTTCATGCCCCTTAAGATCAATCTTCAAGAAAAGCATCAGCACAGTTGTGTTTGGTGAATCAACACTTCAAGATAAAACTAGCAGAGTCCCGAACTTCACCACTCTCAGTAACTAGTGTATGAAAATGGGATGTTGCTTCAGGTTAGCTGTTACTTTCGACCATTCAAGGACTCGGTGTGGAGGCGATAAAGCCGACAGAGCAGAAGACAGAGCAGCTTTTCCAAATGATCAGTGTAACATGCTGAAGTCTAATCTCACATCATCAAGCCTGACGTCCATGCTGATTTACACGCCACCAAAATAGAAAGGGAGAGAGAGAGAGAGCAATGATACAGCAGATCTACAGAACAATGAAGGAGCAATGAATAAGACTCAAGAAAGTAAAATAAAGAAAAGGTAAATAGCATTTCTGTTTCTGGAAGTGTAATTAGCCCAATTTGCATCACACTGTTTTGCATATGTATAGGAAGAGGGCCAGACTGGTTTATTATTGTTATTATTATTAGTCTGTAATTATGTCTTAGTTACTTTTCAGACAAAAGACATGTTCGTGAAAAAAAAAGTTTTGTTCTTTTTCCTAAAAATTTCCAATACACTCATCATCTCCGAGAAAGCAGCAGGGGTCAAAGGTTGCCTTGCCCTCTGATTGATTCTGGGATGAGGTGATGCTTTTATTTGCACTTGTCTCTTGTTCAAACTCGTGAGCTAAAAGTCTGGATGAACTCAGAACCCTTGGCGAAGCTTGCAAATTTGCCCTCATCCCCTCAAGGGATCGAACGTTTGGAATGAGCTCCTCTGGGTGAGACATGTCAGTCAGGCTTTTTTATTTTATTATTATTATTTAACGAGTGGAACATGGACTTCATTATGACCCATCAACCTGGCAGTAATGCTGTCTGTTTTTCAGCAGAGAAAGACAAATTCGCAGACATGACCTACGGATATGAAACTAAAGATCAACGCTGAGAGGGTTGCATCATGACTTGTCTGAGTTTTCTGGAACTTTCCCATTTGGGAACAAAAAAAAAAAAACGGTTTAATTTGATGTTTCGTATCGAGTCACATTTGGAATAGAGGAGTCGGAGAAAGACCTGTAGGGTTAAATCCAGCAAAAATTCTCTTCAAATTCTTTAAGGATTTATAAACTCAGCCAGGGAGGAGCTTGACCTCTTTTTCCTCCATTTTGTAGACAGGACTGCAGGAGATCAGATTTCATTTCGACCTTAACGCTTAAAATAAAGCACTCCATTCAACTGATCCCCAAACAACCACAATTCCCTGAATAAAAATAAACATTTCATGGAAACGTATCAACTCAGAGTGTGCAGTTATTTGTATTTAACTTTGTGATGGAATTTAGGTACTGAGCCTTGATTAGCGCCAAGATTGCTCATCAGTGCAATTCAGAAATCCTCTGCTTTTTTTTTTCTTCTGTTCTACTGTATTTTAACAGCCTTGGACTGAAGATCAACAGGAAGGAAATGAAGTTCATGTGAAGAAGATCAGCATTTTGTTTTTATCTTATCTTCTTACAGACCATCTTCTGTGGTCGGCATGAAGCTGGACTCTCTGGTGACGGTGGCAGAGAAGAGGTCTATGGACAAACTACTGAACATCATGGACGATGCCAGTCACCCTCTGCACACCGTCATCAGCAACCAGAGGAGCCTGTTCAGTGACAGAATGCTCCTTCCCAAGTGCAGGACGAACAGACTTAAAAACTCCTTTGTCCCTCACGCCATCAGACTGTACAACTCCTCTTTTGGGGGGGGGGGGGGGGGGGGGGCAGGAGGACAGAGGACGGGAAGGAGCAGTAGCCTAGCCTAACAATAAGCAATACCGGACAATGTGCAATATAATGTGCAATATCTTTCTTGCTCCCCCCCCCCCCCCCCCCCACACACACACTTGCCCTAACCCCACTTCTCCCCCCTTTCCCCCTCCCCCTTCCTCTCTTCCCCATATCTTATTCTTTTATATTTGTATGTAAATACTTAATTTATTTTGATTTGTCTAGAAGTTTTTCTCTATTTCTTTTCTCTGTTTATCTGTAATGATTCTGCTGGAATCTTAATTTCCCTGAGGGAACCCTCCCAAAGGGATCAATAAAGTTTTATCTAATCTAATCTAATCTAATCTAATCTAATCTAATCTAATCTAATCTAAAGAAGAAAAATGTTGAACTTAACAACAAAACCAGCACCAAGCTTAGAATTAGTACTGTTTCAAGACATTATCTAGAATTTAATGACTACAAATGCAATATATCTATGCTAACAGATACTGTGTGGTTTATTAGTGTTGTGCTGTTGTGGCTCTGAGACAGACAGAAAGAGGAATGTAAGGAAAATTCTTCCATGCAGCAAAGTTTCCAGAGAAACAAGACATTTTGGACAAAGATGTCCAAATATACGACATACTATACAATAAAAACAAGGATGAGAGAGAGAGAGAGAGAGAGAAACTGCACCCATCTCCCTGCTAGATGCCTTACCCGTCTCGACTGAATCTCTTTCACGTAGAGAGGAAGAAGGAACTCGGAGACGCCTTCTAACCTCACACCTTCTTTGGTCACGCGTAGATTACCCATCCCGTCCTGGAAAACAGAGAGAGGGTAAAATTTATTGAGAGACAAATAATCTCACCTGGGATTAGTGTAAAGACACTTATTATCCACCTCGGCATGTTTTCCATAACTTTCTTGCGACTGTTTCTGTCGCCTTTCTGCCAGAGACCGGTGCAGATTTAAGGGGTGGTGCACCCGGCGCCACCCCCCAATCCAAAAAAAGTTTTAGTATTGCAGATATCGAGATATGCTTGCCATTTTTTATTTAATTAATGAGGTTTTTAAAAAATAAACAAAATTAATCATTATGTGGGATTGAGCTGAATTATGGGATGCAGAGAGCGAGCTGGTAAACTGAAATAAATATAAAAACTAATACAGCTAAATAAATCAAAATGGATTGAGAGAACAACAGAGAGAGAGAGAGAGAGAGAGAGAGAGAGAGAGAGAGAGAGAGAGAGAGAGAGAGATTTAATTCCATTGGGGATTTCTCACCAGATTTAATAATCATAAATGTATCAGGAGGTCAGATTTTATATGAGTTGCTTAACAAACTGAGGTTAAGTGTACAGCTGGGTTGGACATACACACATACTGAGGATCGATACCTTATTGAATTCCAACAAGTTTCAGTGGTGCTGCTTTTAAAAATTTATGTAGTGGAACTGAGGAAACTAATGCAAGGGTGTCCTCACACACACACACACACACACACACACACACACACACACACACAGTGTATGGATTGATCTGACGGTCTGAGTGAGTGTTAAGTACATGCCAGTCTACTGTGACTGAGCCTGACAACACACACACACACACACACACACACAGTTTGAAAAGAAAGACAGACAAAGTGAGAGAAAGACAAAAAGATAAAGGGATAAAGAGAGATAGAATATATATATATATATATATATATATATATATATATATATATATATATATATATATATATATAGTGAGAGAGAGAATACAAGAAAAGAAAGAAGAAAGGAAAATGCAGGATGATGAAACATTCAGGAACTCACAGGAACCAAGAGAGAAAACATCAGGCATGAAAGAAAGAGAAACACACACACAGTATCCTTTTGCTCCTTCATCCCATAACATTGAAAGTTAATAAACTATCTCAGAGTGATGGTTCAAACTCGAGACGTTATTCATCAATTCCGTAATAAGGCGAGCGAACGGAATGCGTGCGTAACTGATTGCTTCAGCCTTAATGTCACTCGCTTCGTAAAACTTCATTTCCTAAACGATATGGAAAAAGGGTTCGGCGTGGAGTGGACTCATCTGGACTCTCCGTCTCACCGACGCACCATTTCAGTGAGATGATGTCACCAGGACACAATCGCTAACACTGATCATGAAATATTCTCCATGGCGCGGTTTAGTTCTGGACTCTGATTGGTCCGAAGGCATCGATTAATTTTCTAGTACAGCAGCTCTGACAGTTGCGCAGCTGCAGATCGCAGCTTTATTTATAATGTGCTTGTTCAAATATGTTATGGATACAATGGTAACAGCTCATCCACAGGGGCTCGTAGATGTATTTATTGTCTTCTTAATTTGCATAAATAAAATATCTATACTGTATTTCTGTACATGAAGAATTTTTTGTTTCGACTCTATCTCTTTCCTTCTTCTTGAGTCTCTCTTCCTCCATCTTTCCTCATCTTATCGCACTCTCCACCTCGTTCAGAGCTCTTAACACCAATCAGGATCTGAAAGGTAGCCTCCCCAGAGGCTTGTGGGGCATCATTCGGCGAATGGAGGCTGACCGCCAGCATAAATTGAGTCAGAAAAAGGCTTTTGGGAGAAAATAGATAGAAGGAAATGGACAGACAGATAATCCCTGATACATTTGTTTTTTCTACTGCTGGTTGCCTTGGTGGCTGATGGTGGATATTACGAGCTACAAGGCTGAAGAGGCCATGGGGAGGTTTTCATTTATTTATTTATTTTATTTATTTATTTTTGCTTTTCTGTTGGTAATCATAATGTTTTGCCCTCAGAATCGGCGTCAGCACACATTTACTTGTGCCTGCTTTCCATCATGGGCAGCTGTTCCAAAAGCAACACCTCTGTAATGCTGTAACAGGCTGTTTACGTGTCTGTGTGAGCACCAGAAATTGCACAAATGCCTGATCTTGAAAGCACATTTTCACCTCACGCAGCTGCATTATTATGGTCTCTCTCTCTCTCTCTCTCTCTCTCTCTCTCTCTCACACACACACACACACACACACACACACACATGCTACTTTTGGTACATTTTGGGAGCCCAAACATTGGATTACTACCCAAAAGCAAACTACTTTTCTTGTGTATGTTTCTGATCATAAGATCACCGAACCTTAAAGCAGATACGCAGAACCATGGCCTCACTTTTTGTTTATAAATGCCTTGAGACCTCAAGAATGGCACAGGAATAGTTTTAAGCGTTAACAATAAATCTAATATAGTAATTTTTACAATTAAAATTATTCATATAGGTCGCGATCTGAGTGAATGACCTTGACATCTGTGACATCACAGCAGGAAATCTATCGGTCTCATTGCCATTTACGCTATACTAAAACACAGAGCTGACAGCAACTCCGATCCTGCATTTTGAGCTAATTTATCGCCATGTCATGTAGTTGTTGTGTCATGGCGCCCCTGGAGGCAGACGTGTTTGCTCGCTCTGCTCTTGAATGCCGCCTTTTTCTTCTTTGTGTATTTTCTGTTTTTTCTGCTGTGCACAAATGTCATGCACTGCTAACATATAACAGACAGGCACTGTTGGACATCGCTAACACACACAATCATTTGGAATTTACTGGCTTTATACCACTGGAGCTACAACTCATTGTTCGCTCCCGCAACCACCACCAGCCCCAGGAAGGCCCTGAAGCACCGGGCCCGAGTGAGCATGCTGACCCCAGGAGAGTGCTCCGGAGACGGCGATGCAAGTGAGGCAAGGGGGCCTCCATGCTAAGC
The DNA here is from genome assembly GCF_027579695.1 of Neoarius graeffei. NCBI lineage: Eukaryota > Metazoa > Chordata > Actinopteri > Siluriformes > Ariidae > Neoarius > Neoarius graeffei. The sequence goes on from NC_083571.1 coordinate 35,549,929, forward strand.
TAAAAGCTCGCGCTAGCCGACCACCGCTACCCAGCCTCCTGCTAGCCAACATGTGGTCTCTGGAAAACAAACTGGACGAATTAAGAGCCAGAATCACAGCTCAGCGGGAAATAAGAGAGGGCTGCGCTCTAATTTTCACCGAGACCTGGCTCTCAGACAAAACCCCAGAATGTGCTATTCAGCTACAGACTCACTCTGTACACTGAGGAGACCAGACCGCAACCTCAGGTAAGGCTAAAGGGGGAGGTGTGTGTGTGTGTTTATTAACAACTCTTGGTGTGGAGATAACAGACTGTTTACAAGCACTGTTCGCCAGATGTGGAGCTGTTATTGCTGAAATGTCACCCCTATTGTCTACCAAGCGAATTCACTGCTGTGGTTTTGGCCACTGTTTACATCCCCCCGCTGTCACAGTCAGGTCCAGTCCATCCATACCTTAGATTGTGGGACTTCCATGCCGGCTCCAGGGCAGGAATTCAGTCCTGCCTTGCTGAAGGCCATTTCCTGAAGCGGCACTCCCACACCTGCTACCACTCCTCTCCCATCAGCCAGGGCTTTTTAAGAACTGTTTGGAGCTACTCCATTTGCCAGACTGTCTCTTGTAGACTTTCCTCACCTCACTACAGCTCATTGGTATTATGTCTTCTTGATTCCCCCTGCGTGAATTATTTGCTACCTCTGCCTGGATTTCTCTTGTCCCTGTGTTCATCAGTTTTTGTGAAGACGTTTTTGTGAAGACTTTTCTGTCCTGTTTTTTGTCCCTGATTGTGTCTACCTGCTCCTCTGTGTTTTTGACCTCCTGGCCTGTTTTTTGACTACTGATTTTCGCCTGAGCCCTACTGTACCTTTTGCCTTTCTGCCATCTACTTCATTAAAGAAGTTTTCTCTTTACACTGCCTGTTTTCTGAGTCTGCTCTTGGGTCCTCACTTCACCTCAGCTCGCCATTCCTGACACCTGCGAGCTAACTCCACGGCAGCACTCAACAAACTCCACGATGACATCAGCATGTTAGAGACGACTCATTCCAATGTTGTTTTTATCATCGACGGTGACCTTAATCAGTGCAATTTACGGACTGTATTCCCGAAATATTATCAACATGTGGACATCCCCACCTGTGATAAGAACACACTGGACCATGTTTACAGCAACATCACATCACACACATCACATTATCTCTAGCCGCTTTATCCTTCTACAGGGTCACAGGCAAGCTGGAGCCTATCCCAGCTGACTACGGGCGAAAGGCGGGGTACACCCTGGACAAGTCGCCAGGTCATCACAGGGCTGACACATAGACACAGACAACCATTCACACTCACATTCACACCTACGGTCAATTTAGAGTCACCAGTTAACCTAACCTGCATGTCTTTGGACTGTGGGGGAAACCGGAGCACCCGGAGGAAACCCACGCGGACACGGGGAGAACATGCAAACTCCACACAGAAAGGCCCTCGCCGGCTCCGGGGCTCGAACCCAGGACCTTCTTGCTTGTTTACAGCAACATATGCGGTGCATACAGGGTTGCACCCTGCCCCCACTTCGGACACTCGGACCACCTCTCTTTGTTCCTGTACCTGGCCTACAGACAAAGACTGAAACAAACAAACCCTGTCACAAAACAAGTCAAACTCTGGAGCCCAGAGACTGAGAGCACCCTTCAGGACTGTTTTGCTTGGACAGACTGGGATGTGTTTAAAGCTGCAGCCACTTTGGAGGACTCTTCTGTCAGTATGCAGGACTATGCTGGGTATGTGACTGGGTACATCAGCACATGTGTCTGCAACATCATGCCCACCATACAGATCAGGAAGTTCCCCAACCAAAAGCCCTGGGTAAAAAGTCAGGTACGACACATGCTGCGTGCTCGCTCTCTTGCATTTAGATCAGGCAATGAGACTGAGTACAAAGCGGCGAGGTACGGACTGAGGAAAGCCATTACAGCAGCCAAGAGGCAGTACAGAGAGGTATGCACTGGCCCACATTCAGAACAGCCTACCAGAAACCCTGGACCCCCTGCAGTATGCCTACAGGCCCAACAGGTCCATCTCAGATGCCATCACTGCTGCCCTCCATTATGCCCTTTCCCACCTGGAAAACAAAGACTCTTACATCAGGATGCTCTTTGTTGACTACAGCTCTGCCTTCAACACGGTCATCCCCCACAAACTCATCCATAAACTCTCCACACTTGGTTTGCACCCCACCCTCTGTGACTGGCTCTTCGACTTTCTGACTGGCATGCCCCAGACTGTCAGGATTGGTAATAAGACTTCATCCAGCATCATCACAAACATTGGCACCCCACAGGGATGTGTCCTCAGCCCCATCCTCTACACTCTGTTCACCCATGACTGTGTCACCTCCCACAAGGACAACATCGTCCTGAAGTTCGCGGACGACACCGTAGTGATAGGACGCATCACTGGCGGTGACAAAACGGCCTACAGGAGGGAGGTGGCCAGTCTGGTGTCATGGTGTGAGGACAACAACCTCACCCTCAACATGGACAAGACAACGGAGATGATAGTGGACATGAGGAAGGAGAGGAGACCTCATCGGCCACTGTTCATCTGGGAGCTTGAGGTGGAGAGGGTGAGCAGCTTCAAATACCTGGGTGTTCACATCACTGAGGACCTCACATGGACACTCAACACCACACAGCTGGTTAGGAAGGCTCAACAGCGGCTGTACTTTCTGAAAAGGCTGAGGAAGTTTGGTATGTCACCCAAGATCCTCACCAACTTCTACAGCTGCGTGATTGAGAGCATCCTGACCAACTGCATTACTGTGTAATACAGCAGCACTACAGCAATGGACCGCAAATGCCTGCAAAGGGTGGTGAAGACTGCTGAGAGGATAACCAAAACTCCACTGCCCTCTCTGCAGAGCATCTACCACCGCAGAGTCCACAGGAGAGCTGCCTCCATCCTCAAGGACCCCACTCACCCCCAGCACAGACTGTCACACTTCTACCCTCAGGCCAGAGGTACAGAAGTGTGAAATGTAAAACTGTCAGACTAAAGAATTATTTCTTTCCCAACATCATCAGACTCCTGAACAGCTGACAGGAGTCTATAACCATGGACTACCTCCCTGTAAACTGTCCTTGACTGTTTACATCTGTTTACATTTGTTGGCACATTACTGCCCTTTTTGCTGCCATTCCTTGACTGTTTATATCTGGTTAAATTGTTTGCACATATTTGCACATTACTGACATTTTGCTGCTGTTTCCTTGACCAGTTACATTTTTTGCATATTCACACATTACTGCCCTTCTGCTGCTACGTTGGATCTTTGCCTTGTTTTTTGTATTACACTACCTATTTTGCACTACATTTACCTTTTTTTCGAAACTGGGTGTTTTTTGTTTTTGTTGCTTTTTGCTTTCTTTGCTTTTATTTTTGCACTATATTGCCTTTTTCTTCTTCCGCCTATTTATTTATTTGTAATTGGCATTCATGGTGGACAGCAAACTAAGAATTTCATTGTGCAAGTGGACATGTCCTAACTGTGCATATGACAATAAACACTTTTAATCTTGAATCTTTGAATGTAGATGTGTTGCTGGCGGGTGTAGCAACATGACAGAAGGTGGATTTACATTGAATTCATGTCCCAAGAATGCTCAAACTGCAAAGATTTCGACGCGTTTTACGAGAAGTTCACGGGCACATTTTACTGAAGACTCGTATGAAACCTCTGATCTGTTGAGGTGTGTTGGCTATAAGCCTGTATTGAAAGAGGGTGCAGTACCAACAATTAAAGGAAAAGAAAATTACAAGAAAAGGAAAGTAAGTTTAGTTGTACCACTTCTCCTGGAGTGTGAGCCGAGCAGTAATGGCGGAGCACTCAGTATGGAGAAAATGGAGAATGAGTGGACCAGTCATCAGATTTCTCCAGTGGATATGCTTGCCTCAGCAGCAATATCTTGCCCTTACATGGAAGAAGCGAATGAACAAAGAACTGAACGAAGAACTGAAAGTCAGATTGTTTCAAAACAATTGGCCACAAGATCAGCCTTTGAGAAGCGAGAACACAGATGGGTAAGATGCGACTCTCGTTTGGTTACATCACAACACTCATTGTTTACCTGCATTTAGATTAATACATGTAACTTGTATTGTGTATTTACAACCCCGATTCCAAAAAAGTTGGGACAAAGTACAAATTGTAAATAAAAACAGAATGCAATAATTTACAAATCTCAAAAACTGATATTGTATTCACAGTAGAACATAGACAACATATCAAATGTCAAAAGTGAGACATTTTGAAATTTCATGCCAAATATTGGCTCATTTGAAATTTCATGACAGCAACACATCTCAAAAAAGTTGGGACAGGGGCAATAAGAGGCTTGAAAAGTTAAAGGTACAAAAAAGGAACAGCTGGAGGACCAAATTACAACTCATTAGGTAATTGGCAATAGGTCAGTAACATGACTGGGTATAAAAAGAGCATCTTGGCACATGTTTACATTAGACCGTATCAGCGGATCATCAGATTAACGTTTTTAAAATGATTAGTGTGCACACAGCAACACCAATACACGATTTGTGTGCACACAGCAACACCAATACACGGATACGCTCGGCTCCGCAGGCATCCTGCACTCCAAATCACTCCGCCCTGAACAGCGAATGCCCTCTGGAGGGTGCGCACTCCAGCCTTGCGCAGCTCACAGAGCACGTGAGTGAAGTGCACAAGCTGTGATTCGGGACTGAGCCGCTGTGTGTGTGATCCCAGCGCATATCACTTACCACTTGCAAGTGGAAGGATGGCAAGCCTAAAGACAATCATAACTACACAATGGGCAGTATTTGCATCAGTATTTGCAGTATTTTCATACTTTTATACTCTTTAATGAAAGGTGATACAAGGCGGAAGTCCGCGCCGTTTTTCAGCAGTCGCGTCACATGACCAACGCCAGCGAATCAGGAAGGTGGATGTCACAGTGACGTTGTCCAATGACGACACCAGCTAGAGCTCAGCACAGCGTATCCGCGTATTCTCAATGTTTACACAGCACCGGATCAGACACGATCTGGATTGAATACGTGGACCCTGGCGGATTCCCATTTCCCGGCGTTTCCAGGCGGTTTAATGTAAACGGACAGTGCATCTGTGAAGAAAACGAGACAGATACGGTCTAATGTAAACTTGGCCTTGGAGTGGCAGCGGCTCTCAGAAGTAAAGATGGGAAGAGGATCACCAATCCCCCTAATTCTGCGCCGACAAATAGTAGAGCAATATCAGAAAGGAGTTTGACAGTGTAAAATTGCAAAGAGTTTGAACATATCATCATCTACAGTGCACAATATCATCAAAAGATTCAGAGAATCTGGAAGAATCTCTGTGCGTAAGGGTCAAGGCTGGAAAACCATACTGGGTGCCCGTGATCTTCGGGCCCTTAGACGGCACTGCATCACATACAGGCATGCTTCTGTATTGGAAATCACAAAACGGGCTCAGGAATATTTCCAGAGAGCATTATCTGTGAACACAATTCACCGTACCATCCGCCGTTGCCAGCTAAAACTCTATAGTTCAAAGAAGAAGCCGTATCTAAACATGATCCAGAAGCGCAGACGTCTTCTCTGGGCCAAGGCTCATTTAAAATGGACTGTGGCAAAGTGGAACACTGTTCTGTGGTCAGACGAATCAAAATTTGAAGTTCTTTATGGAAATTAGGGACGCCGTGTCATTCGGACTAAAGAGGAGAAGGATGACCCAAGTTGTTATCAGCGCTCAGTTCAGAAGCCTGCATCTCTGATGGTATGGGGTTGCATTAGTGTGTGTGGCATGGGTAGCTTACACATCTGGAAAGACACCATCAATGCTGAAAGGTATATCCAGGTTCTAGAGCAACATATGCTCCCATCCAGACGACGGCTCTTTCAGGGAAGACCTTGCATTTTCCAACATGACAATGCCAAACCACATACTGCATCAATTATAGCATCATGACTGCGTAGAAGAAGGGTGCAGGGACTGAACTGGCCAGCCTGCAGTCCAGATCGTTCACCCATAGAAAACATTTGGCGCATCATAAAACGGAAGATTTGACAAAAAAGACCTAAGACAGTTGAGCAACTAGAATCCTTCATTAGACAAGAATGGGTTAACATTCCTATCCCTAAACTTGAGCAACTTGTCTCCTCAGTCCCCAGACGTTTACAGACTGTTGTAAAGAGAAAAGGGGATGTCTCATAGTGGTAAATATGGCCTTGTCCCAACTTTTTTGAGATGTGTTGTTGTCATGAAATTTAAAATCACCTAATTTTTCTCTTTCAATGATACATTTTCTCAGTTTAGACATTGGATATGTCATCTATGTTCTATTCTGAATAAAATATGGAATTTTGAAACTTCCACATCATTGCATTCTGTTTTTATTTACAATTTGTACTTTGTCCCAACTTTTTTGGAATCGGGGTTGTAAGTTACCGGTATAAGATTATTTAATTTGCTTCAAAATGTGATTGTCTCAGTTCATCTGATTATTTACTTAGCCTTTTACGTTTTATCAGTGAAAATCCATGCATGTACATGTATGTTGCATAAGTTATAATGCCTATCCTGTTTTAATGAGAGTCACATGAGACTGTCAGTTCAATTCCATCCAAGTCTCTAGATGGCTTTGTTCTCTGGCTTAATTTTGTAAGGTGGGGGCCTCCATGGCCAATGTGTTACTATCGGATTCACTTTCTGATGGTCCGAACTGATACTACATGTATAGCAGTAGCATGTACACACACTCCAATTTCAGGACTATCACAGTCAGATGTATTACTATGTGAGGAATCTGAAGACTCTCCAATAAATCCGAACGAAGAGGCCATTGCAACCACTTTCGCCTGCCGAGTCTGGCTTTGGTCTATAGCTGTCAAAGGCCTTAAAACCGGTTCACGCTGTGACGTCACGCACTCAGGGCTGGCTGGCTCAGCGGGGCAGCTCGAATGCCAACTTTGTGGTCGATTTTAACTCTCAAAAAAAATATATATATATATATATATATATATATATCTCATCTCATTATCTCTAGCCGCTTTATCCTTCTACAGGGTCGCAGGCAAGCTGGAGCCTATCCCAGCTGACTACGGGCGAAAGGCGGGGTACACCCTGGACAAGTCGCCAGGTCATCACAGGGCTGACACATAGACACAGACAACCATTCACACTCACATTCACACCTACGGTCAATTTAGAGTCACCAGTTAACCTAACCTGCATGTCTTTGGACTGTGGGGGAAACCGGAGCACCCGGAGGAAACCCACGCGGACACGGGGAGAACATGCAAACTCCACACAGAAAGGCCCTCGCCGGCCCCAGGGCTCGAACCCAGGACCTTCTTGCTGTGAGGCGACAGCGCTAACCACTACACCACCGTGCCGCCATATATATATATATATGTTTATATATATATATATATATATATTTTTTTTTTTTAAATTCCCATTTATGCAGCATACAAGAGTCAAGGATGGAGATACTATCCACTCAGAAATATATTTAAAAATAAAGGTTCTGTGTATCTCCTTTAAGGACCAGTGTTGTATCCTAGAGAGTACGTTTCTCTGTTTGAACCTTTAGGAACCTATCCTGATTCTTACAAGCTTCTTCTGCCTTCCATGAACCTCCAAAGTCTTGCTTTCATCCTGGGGTCTCCAAGCTCCTATTCTGAACCAGATTCCACTTCTGATATTTCAAAGGATGAAAATATCCTGCTCTCAGTCAAAGTTTGACAATCTTCTTCTACCATCCAAATCCCATTCCTGACTCCTGCTCTCTTCCTGAGATCTACAAACAAACATATCTTCCCAACTGATCCCACTCCTGCCATCCTGAGGCTCATATTCTCCTTTTGACCTTTGGCTCCTATCACGATCTCAGTCCTGCAGAGGTCTACATGTTCCTATTCCCAACCAGATCCCACTCCTGCTTATCCTAGGACTCAAAATCTCCTGCTCTCCTCCAGAGGTCTATAAGTTCCCATTCCCAACTAGACCACTCCTAAGGTCTACAATCATCTCCTCCCATCCCAATCCCACTCCTACCATCCTGAGGTTCACAACATCCTGCTTGTGATCTAAGATCTACAAGCTCATACTGCCAACAATACTCTTCCTACTCATGATATCCCGAGGGACACAAAAATCCTGCACACAGCCTGGACTCTCCAACCTCCTATTTCCAACTGAATCCTAGTCCTACCATCCTGGATGTTCTGCTCCTGCCCCAAGTTCTTTGTGCTCTTGCTCCTAACCCAGACTATAATTCTGCCACCCTGAGGGACACAAAATCTTTCCATTCTGAGGACTATAAGCTTCTGCTTCCTTGACCTTGATTGATTGATTTATGATTTTTGAACTCTGACCAACCTTGCCTAGTAACAATTAGATGATAATTAGAAAAATACTACCATGGGGGAGTTTTGTTGTTGTTGTTGTTTGTTATGACCCAGACTCGCATGGGCCGCAAACATGAATGAAGTCAAACACCAAAATGAAGTTAACAAAATAAATTTATTTGTATCGAGGGGGAAAAAAAGATATGTCTAGGGAATACGGGCTTCTGGTAGTGAATGTAATGAATGGGTGGAAAGCCAGCAGGGATCAGAGTGAGAGTCAGAAAATGATTGTGGTGTAGCAAGGCAATGTATAAAAGATACAATGAGTGCCTGCATGTCATGGAGGAAAGAGAGTGTGAGTGTTAGGCTCTAAGTGTAAGGGCGGCGCCGAGTGTCTTAGGGGCAAGCTGTTCCTGGCTTTTAAAGCCAGCTGCCAGGTGTGGCTAATTCCAATCAACCACTCTGCCATTCCCACCAGCCAAGACTCTGCGGTAGCCCAGACTGACAGAGACGCAGAGGGTCATCACATTGTTGTTGTCGTTGTTTGCCATAGTTGCTCATGGCTTGTTTGCTAGCCTTTCATGAGCTTTATCAAGTATGTTAGAAAAGAAGAAAAAACGGTAAAATATGCAACAAATTGCAATAACTCATCCATGAATATGTATATTTCATGTTCCATAAGGAAATGTGTGCCAGAAATTTCTGTAGGCAGCATCCAGCTGGGATGCCTTCCTTCCCAGGAAAGGAAAGTTCAAAATAAAGACAAAGATTTAGTAAGACAAAGAGAGTCACTCACCACTGTGAAGTTCATGACCTTCAGGATCCAGATGGTGAGTGCAAGGTTGACAATCATGGTGACAAGGAGGAGGAGGATGAAGAAGTAGAGACAGCGTTTACGCCAACCATAGATGCCCACTGGGTATGGAGCAGGGCAACCCGGCCTCTGCAGGGCACTCGGCTGGGAAGCCAAAATATACTGCTCCTGGGTCATCTAAAGAGAGATGAGAGAAAGAGAGAAAATATTATTAAAGGCATAGTCCTGATTTAGCTCGAATATATACAATAACAACTGTTCTGTTCACCTCTTCCAAGGAGATTATGTTTTTGGTGCAGTTTGTTTGTTTGTGTGGATTTTAAGCAGAATTGCGCAAAACCTACTGACCCAATTTCCATGAAACCCGGTGGAAGCATGGGCTAAGGAAGAAACCGTTACATTGTGGAATCGATCTGAGTCATGGTATGGATCCACAAATTTAGTTTCACTTTCATTAACATTGTGAGATATACAATTTGGTCTTGGTGGAAGTCTGCCCTCAGAAATGCCATACATCTTAAAATCCAGTAGATGGCATTAACGTACAGTAGGGGCAAAATATAGCCAATGTAGAAATACAATGACTCCATGTCACAATCCACATTCACAGGTATCAGTAATCCTCTGGGATACACATGTATCCCAGAGTCTAAACGTAATTCTAAGTTTTGGAGATATAGCTAGAAATATAAAGTGGTTGCGGTTTCAGTTTTGCGTATCAGAGAAGACTCGAATCTTCTCCATGGTGGAGGTCTGCGCTGTCTAAATGCCCTTCTAGTTCAGTGATGAAAAGGTGGTGAGTTCAAATGCAACTGCAATTCTAAAGTGCTCAGTTTGATTTCTATCTCACTTGTGAATCTCTTGGAATGAACATTAATGTGATGGAATAAACATCACATTCATTTATTAATGTAAATTTTCATGAGATAACTCTATGAATGCTTAGACAAGGTTATTAATTGTTGAGGTTAGGATGATTGATGTTATATCATTTAAATAATAAAGAATTTTGTGTCAGCTGTGTCATCATATCTATGCAATCTGCAAATGTGATTCAAATATTTTTGAAACATCAATAGTTCATAAACAAATTATCAATACTTATCAAATTATCAATTATCAATGGACTTGGTTGTTTGGTTGTTTGGTTGGTTGGTCGGTTGTGGTTCATGGTTCGCAGTAAACATAACCAAATGATGCAACAACCCAATCTTACAAAAACTTGTCATGAAAGTCATTTGGTTGGATTTCATATGAATAAAGCCTGGCCCAAAAAAACAACGATTTCTATGAATTCTCTATTGGATTGGATGTAATCCCAGAAACTAAGCAGGATCATGATTGGTCTTGTTCATCTCAATCAAACAAAAGAAAAAAAAAACTAACTAATTTTGCTACTGCAGGAGGCAGGATGCAAGTCCATGAAACACAGCAGGGGTCAAGACACAAGCAAATAGTGTTATCACAAGCATTTCCAAATCCATAGATGAGATAAACCTGAAATAGAACGCAAATAACTAATGCCTGGTAACATACAAAACATTCGACCAAGACTTTGTTTCAATGACAAACTAATTCAGAGCTTAAACACAGAACAGGCGTGCACATTAGGATAAAAAAACAATGACGACAAAGGCAGATGCAGGACCAAAGCCAAAACAAAGGCACCTAGAAAAAATGTTTTTTTTTTTTTTAAAAAGGGACATGATGTCAGAACAAATGCAGAACAAACAATGTCACAGAATTTGTGACGTTTTTAAAGTAGTGTTTCATCACGGTCTAAATGATCTCACCCAGAATTTGAATGAAAGAAGTTATAACTAATATTGCAAGTGCGTGCCTCTTCACTCTAACCTCAACCAGTTGTAGCTTAACATATAAATCCACTTGTAGGGATTTGTGATTGTGAGACACTATTGACGTCTTCCTGAACAGTACTTAACTCATTACACTTGTGCTCTGTGCTATGATACTCTTGAAAATTCACAGCTGAGCATTGGAATGATTGAAAATATGCGGTGTATGAGGATGAAAGAAAAAGAGAGAGACACAAGAGAGAATTCAAGGACAGCGTCTGTTTATTCAAGTAATTCACAACACTTGTACTGTACAGTGGTGCTTGAAAGTTTGTGAACCCTTTAGAATTTTCTATATTTCTGCATAAATATGACCTAAAACATCATCAGATTTTCACACAAGTCCTAAAAGTAGATCAAGAGAACCCAGTTAAACAAATGAGACAAAAATATTATACTTGGTCATTTATTTATTGAGGAAAATGATCCAATATTACATATCTGTGAGTGGCAAAAGTATGTGAACCTCTAGGATTAGCAGTTAATTTGAAGGTGAAATTAGAGTCAGGTGTTTTCAATCAATGGGATGACAATCAGGTGTGAGTGGTCACCCTGTTTTATTTAAAGAACAGGGATCTATCAAAGTCTGATCTTCACAACATATGTTTGTAGAAGTGTATCATGGCACGAACAAAGGAGATTTCTGAGGACCTCAGAAAAAGCGTTGTTGATGCTCATCAGGCTGGAAAAGGTTACAAAACCATCTCTAAAGAGTTTGGACTCCACCAATCCACAGTCAGACAGATTGTGTACAAATGGAGGAAATTCAAGATCACTGTTACCCTCCCCAGGAGTGGTCAACCAACAAAGATCACTCCAAGAGCAAGGCATGTAATAGTTGGCAAGGTCACAAAGGACCCCAGGGTAACTTCTAAGCAACTGAAGGCCTCACTCACAGTGGCTAATGTTAATGTTCATGAGTCCACCATCAGGAGAACACTGAACAACAATGGTGTGCATGGCAGGGTTGCAAGGAGAAAGCCACTGCTCTCCAAAAAGAACACTGCTGCTTGTCTGCAGTTTGCTAAAGATCACAAAGACAAGCCAGAAGGCTATTGGAAAAAATGTTTTGTGGACAGATGAGACCAAAATAGAACTTTTTGGTTGAAATGAGAAGCGTTATGTTTGGAGAAAGGAAAACACTGCATTCCAACATAAGAACCTTATCCCATCTGTGAAACATGGTGGTGGTAGTATCATGGTTTGGGCCGGTTTTGCTGCATCTGGACCAGGACGGCTTGCCATCATTGATGGAACAATGAATTCTGAATTACACCAGCAAATTCTAAAGGAAAATGTCAGGACATCTGTCCATGAACTGAATCTCAAGAGAAGGTGGGTCATGCAGCAAGACAATGACCCTAAAGACACAAGTCCTTCTACCAAAGAATGGTTAAAGAAGAATAAAGTTAATGTTTTGGAATGGCTAAGTCAAAGTCCTGACCTTAATCCAGTCGAAATGTTGTGGAAGGACCTGAAGCGAGCAGTTCATTTGAGGAACCCCACCAACATCCCAGAGTTGAAGCTGTTCTGTATGGAGGAACGGGCTAAAATTCCTCCAAGCCAGTGTGCAGGACTGATCAACAGTTACCGCAAATGTTTAGTTGCAGTTATTGCTGCACAAGGGGGTCACACCAGATACTGAAAGCAAAGGTTCACATACTTTTGCCACTCACAGATATGTAATATTGGATCATTTTCCTCAATAAATAAATGACCAAGTATAATATTTTTTGTCTCATTTGTTTAACTGGGTTCTCTTTATCTACTTTTAGGACTTGTGTGAAAATCTGATGATGTTTTAGGTCATATTTATGCAGAAATATAAAAAATTCTAAAGGGTTCACAAACTTTCAAGCACCACTGTATATCTGCAAGCCTCTGCAAGTCTTTAACCCTAAAATGAATGAATGAATGAATGAATGCTCTTGAAGGATTTTGATGAGTAGTAGTGATTACTGAGTAGATTACAGATCACTGTTAGTGTCTGGTGTCATGCTCATATGGATCACTGCACTCTTTTTGAAAAATAGCCAGAGGGTGATGGTAAAGGAGGACAACATGGAGGCAAGTATTTCTGCATTTCTTGTATATCTTCAATGAAAAGAGAATATGGTTCCAGAGTATGCATTTTAACCAGAGAATAGCCAATTTGTTTCCGGATCAACTCAGTGGCAGTTTTTTTTTAGATTTCGATTAATGGACATTCATGAAAAAATAGAACTGCTGATTTGATTGGATTTAATGTTGCAGTGCTCAAGACTGGTCTCTAGACCACTTTATGAAGGTCTCGGTCTTGTCTCGGAATCGACCACATTTTTACTCGGCCTTGGACACAGAGACTCGGGATTTTATTTCAAGACCGGTCAAGACCACAACTGTGGGATTTCACTAAATTGCCTGGACATTATCTGATTTATTTGTTAACATCGTTACTCTGATTGGATGTGAAATTTCCTGCTTCAAATGTGACCAATATCGTGACTCATTGCTAACTTGAAAATTTTCTTCCTGTTAACAGCTGTCACCCCTCCCCCACCCATTCACACACACTGGTCTGGTCTTGGTCTTGATCTTGACTCGGTCTTGCCCTGCTTTCGTCTTGGTCTTGACTTGATCTCAACCCCTGAAAGTCTTGGTCTTGTCTTGGCATTGATACACTCTGGTCTTGGTCATGATTTGGTCTCAGTTGAGGTGGTCTTGATTGCAGCACTATTCATACCAAAACAATATGAAAATAAACTAAAATGTTGATTTCCCATTTTCATTCTGAAATGAAAAACGAATAAAAATATCAACACTTCTTGTTTTTTTTTCCCAAACGTAGTCGTGAAAGAAGCTCGAATCAAAAACTCCACTGTTCAACTCAACTTATTTCTCCTAGTTGGCTTCTTATGAATATGAAGTCGTGAGACCATTTCGGCATGAAGTGTGTGCTAGTTCCATACATATTCATGGTGTGTGAATCAATGCGTGTGGGTGTGAAAGAGTTTGGAGGAGTTATTAATTGTTCATAGCCATTTGGAAGCAACAGGTCACATGCTTTCTCTCTCTCTTTTTTCTCTCTCTCTTTTTCCCTCCCTCTCATTTTGCCTGAAGTCTTTCGCCTCTATAAATATCCCGCATTAGGAAGGCAGAAATACAGCTCTTTTTCTTCCCCTACCTCCTCTGCCCTCGACTCCCACTCACTCTCGATTGGTAGTGTTTTCTCAGGCCAGGCAACTTCTACTTGCGCCTTTTGGAATCTGAAGTTATTTTTCCTCCTGTCACATTGCTAACTCTGCTATTTCTCTATTCTTTTCTTTTCGTGTAATACTTTCCTCTGTCATTTCTCAAATTGATCTGACAAGTAAAAGATCTATCATTCTTCTCTAAAGCTCCCCTCGTTAAGGGCCTCTGGACCAAACAGCTCACCTGAGCTTTCAATCAACTAGATTACAGCTGCTGACCACACTGAAGCTCTGTGTGTGTGTGTGTGTGTGTGTGTGTGTGTGTGTGTGTGTGTGTGTGTGTGTGTGTGTGTGTCCTCGGCTGCCTTGGCTGCATTTTTCTTTCCTAAGTAGCCAAGAGCGAAAAAGGCCTTCCATTATAAACCTATAGCCATTAGGTATGCTACTTTGGGAATTATCACTGGAAAGTGGGCCATTTTGTCAGCCCATTTGGTCCCGAGTTCTTCTCCAATGCTAACGAGGGCTAAACTGACCTTGGTTGTGTCTTCGTGCTTCCTTTTATAAGCGACCAAACAAAGGGCCTGTTTTTGATGGGGTGCATCTAACAAAATGGACCTTTTTCAGCCAAAATCCAGTGTTGGACTCAAGTTGCCTGTCCTCAATTTGCTGTCAAGTCAAATACAAGTTATCAGTACCGATACTGATATCTGTACTGGCCTGATATTGTGTTTGGACCTAAATTAATGCTCCAATACCAACAACCGATACCAAGTGACATATGCCTAGTCTACGTTGTCATGCTAATGAAGAAAACAAAATGACAGCAATCTGAACCCTTATGATGGCAAACTCCATTTCCGTTTCCGGTTGAGAGTACACTCTGCATATTCTGGCTGCCGCTTCTCACCGGAGCTTTTTCTCATCTCATCTCACTATCTCTAGCCGCTTCATCCTTCTACAGGGTCGCAGTCAAGCTGGAGCCTATCCCAGCTGACTATGGGCGAAAGGCGGGGTACACCCTGGACAAGTCGCCAGGTTATCACAGGGCTGACACATAGACACAGACAACCATTCACACTCACATCTACGGTCAATTTAGAGTCACCAGTTAACCTAACCTGCATGTCTTTGGACTGTCGGGGAAACCGGAGCACCCGGAGGAAACCCACGCGGACACAGGGAGAACATGCAAACTCCGCACAGAAAGGCCCTCGCCGGCCACGGGGCTCGAACCCGGACCTTCTTGCTGTGAGGCGACAGCGCTAACCACTACACCACCGTGCCGCCCACCGGAGCTTTTTATTTTATTTTCCCTTTTGTTTTTCTTTATTTGTGTTTGTGTAGTTTGATGTTTGGTTTTGGGTTTTTGTTTGAATGTTTTGTCCGCCGGTTGTGGTGTAGCTCCACACCCAGTTTTGGGCGTCGGTTTCCTTCAGGCCTTGGTGCACCATGGGTAAAGCTTGTTTTCCTCGCTATGGACTGCAGTGAGCTCATTGCTCTTTAAACATCATGGTTGTCCAGCGCTCTGTGTGGTGGTGCTTTTGTGCTTGGTGCGTTGTTCCAAGTGATGTTGCTCGGTGGTGTCGCATTGGCTGTTTAGGTGATTTGGGACATACCAGTGCTCTGCGTGGCAGTGCTCCTGTGCTTGCTTTGTGGATCCATGGCACATTGCTCCGAGTAATATTGCCTGGTGTCATCACGGTGGCTGTGCAGGTGATGTGGGATTTATCTTCGTGTGCCTTTTGGTGGGACTGTGGTAGCTACGCCATTGGAATGACATCCTGACCTTCTTTTGGTGGACCCCCCTTAATTGTAAAGCGACCTTGGGTATGAGAAAGGCACTATATGAATTCAACTGATTATTATTATTATTATTATTATTATTATTATTAATAAAACTGGGCGATATGGTGGTGTAGTGGTTAGCGCTGTCGCCTCGCAGCAAGAAGGTCCAGGTTCGAGCCCCGTGGCCGGCGAGGGCCTTTCTGTGTGGAGTTTGCATGTTCTCCCCGTGTCCGCATGGGTTTCCTCTGGTTGCTCCGGTTTCCCCCACGGTCCAAAGACATGCAGGTTAGGTTAACTGGTGACTCTAAATTGACCGTAGGTGTGAATGTGAGTGTGAATGGTTGTCTGTGTCTATGTGTCAGCCCTGTGATGACCTGGCGACTTGTCCAGGGTGTACCCTGCCCTTCGCCCATAGTCAGCTGGGATAGGCTCCAGCTTGCCTGCGACCCTATAGAACAGGATAAAGCGGCTAGAGATAATGAGATGAGATGAGATTATTAAAACTGTGCTCTGTGAATATATCAAGAAGAGGAATTACAGCACCTTCCAAAAATAAGAGTGAGCTGATGAAACATCTTAAACATAAAACTCAGGAAAAGAAGTTCTACAGTTGCAGCACACATCAGCAACCAACGCTACAGCCTACACTGGCTAGGCAGGAAAAAAATGTCAACACACAACGCTAGGTGAGTGAAAATAACAGCTCTTATGTTCCAGTATATTATTATGATAATCAGCCAGTGTCAGTCATTGACAACAAGGGAATCTGATGCAAACAAAAATGTACTTTCCTTACAGTTCTGCAGAAGCACTTTTCCCAAAGTGAAACAAAAACCTGCTATTATCCATTGCAACCCTACTCCATCCAAGCTAACTACTGTAGCTCACTAATGCATTTCATTTAAAATTTAAATTTAACAATGAGCCTAATAGCCAAAGTGCATGAACATGCATGTGTGTGTGTGTGTGTGTGTGTGTGTGTGTGTGTGTGTGTGTGTGTGTGTGTGTGTGCTTTAACATAACATAACATAACATAACATGACATGACATGACATGACATGACATGCATGATTGATTAATACTAAGTATGTTACATAATTTGGTATCTTATTCCAAAAAGCCTGTATTTAAAATGCATCCATGTTCAGAACTGAGTCTAAGGTTTCTAAGCTCCTACTCAAACCATGTCCAAGACAGGTCCCAAATCGGGTCTTGGAAAGAAACTAGGTAAGGTTCTTGCTACCTTAACAGAGGCCTAGATTCTAGTGCCATTATTTCATCTTGAAGAACCATCATGTTTATTCTGATCATACTTTTTAGTAATACAAGATTCAATTCCCTATTAAGACCCAAATAACATTGTCAGAGAGAAGTTTACTAGCAGCAAGTTAGCCATTTTGCTACTCCAATTGTGCCCTGAGTCCTCTATCACAAGGGCAATATGTACTGTGGCTCTTTCCCAAATCTTATATATGCTCTTTCAGGCCACCTGCCAAGGCCATTAGGTTCCAAAGCAAGGGCCTTGACTAACAAGACTGACTGATTGCCCCTGTCAAAACACAAAATTGGAGTAAAACCACTTATCCTCAAGAAAGAAATAGTCAACTTCAAGTGGAGGATGAAGATGGACACTTTCACATTCATGAGCTGCTGCTCAAGCCAATTCCAAATCAACTCATAAATGGTGTTTGAATTTAAAGGCCAAGTCTCATAAGGGTGCATTGCTTCAAATGAGTGTCAAGTAAAGAAAGTTATGTCTTTGTTAAGTTCATGGACTGTACTGTAGTAAAGCCACTTATCCTCAAATTCAAGTCTCAACGCCACTCTTGTTGAGTATCAAGGAAGCCATTTTCAAGTCCAAGTCATGTTGCAAGTCAACTCCCCATAAGTCTAAGTCTGGTTTTAAGGCATTATATTACATTACAGGCATTTAGCAGACCTATCCAGAATGACATACCCAGTGCAGCCTGGGGAGCAGTTGGGGGTTAGGTGCCTTGCTCAAGAGCATTTCAGCCATTCCTGCTGGTCCAGGGAATCAGACTGGCAACCTTTTGGTCCCAAAGCTGCTTCTCTAAACATTAGGCCATGGTGTCCCTAACGTTTTAAAGTTTGAGTCAAGTCTCAAATGCACTCCTCCCCTAAAGTCCAATCAATCGCAAATCCATGCTGAGTATCAAGGTGGCTGCTCTCAAGTCCAAGTTCAGTCGACTCATATGCTTTCAAGTTTGAATCTCAAGTCAGCTTCCAATTCAGCTTTTAAGACAGTTTCAAGTCCAAGTCAAATCTGAAGTCACCCACTCTCAAATCCAATTCAAGTAGCAAAATAGCACCTCTAATGTCCAAGGTAGGTCTCAAATCAGCTCCCCTTAAGTCCAAATTGAGTCTGAATCAACTGCTCTAAATTCCAAGTCAGGTATCATGTCAGTCCCTCTCATTCACATCACATCACATTATCTCTAGCCGCTTTATCCTTCTACAGGGTCGCAGGCAAGCTGGAGCCTATCCCAGCTGACTACGGGCGAAAGGCGGGGTACACCCTGGACAAGTCGCCAGGTCATCACAGGGCTGACACATAGACACAGACAACCATTCACACTCACATTCACACCTACGGTCAATTTAGAGTCACCAGTTAACCTAACCTGCATGTCTTTGGACTGTGGGGGAAACCGGAGCACCCGGAGGAAACCCACGCGGACACGGGGAGAACATGCAAACTCCACACAGAAAGGCCCTCGCCGGACCCGGGGTTCGAACCCAGGACCTTCTTGCTGTGAGGCGACAGCGCTAACCACTACACCACCGTGCCGCCGTCCCTCTCATTATCAATCATATTTGAAATCATCTAACCCTCAGAGCCAAGTCATGTCCAACGTCTCTAAACTGCTACTCAAATCCAGTCTTAATCAAGTCCCAAATAGTGTCTCAAGTTAAAGCCCAGATTTCATCAGTTCAAATCCAAGATAAATGAGTTCCAAGTCACAGTAATTGTCACCTCAGTCATTCCTAAGTGTAAATCTGGAACTTAATTAATTCATTAGTCGAAATACCATGTCACAAACAACATCCATTAATAATAAAAGTTAGACAATTATTATAAAAGGTGAATTGATGGATCGCTGGTTTCCTGAGTGAATATCACAAAACCCTTTAATCACTACATGTCTTTGTAAGCTGTTCTGAACATTTGTCTTCTTTAGCTGGAAAAAAGTCAAAGAGCTTAAACAATCTGAATTAAAAATTACAAAAATGTACACATGTGTACTGAGTAGGAGAGACAAGATCCTCCACACAAAGCAAACAAGGCTGGAAAATATCACACAGCCTTCCGTGCTTTCTCTGAATCAATAGCAGAATGATACTAGCTTCAGCTCTGCATGTCCAACTTGTGAGTGCCCAGGTGCTAACTTTGAGCAGAATTAACAAATCGATACATCATTTAAAAAAGGTCATAGAAGCCCGGAACATAATTTAATGCAGGGCAGCCAGCAGAGGAAGATTTGCAGCTAATTAAATGGTGCCATCGCTGAATGGGCTCTGGCACTCACCAGCCACAGGTATTAGCCTTCAGGTTTCATCTGTAGCCACAGTGAGAGTGTAGTATGATGTATGACTGGGCTGGGATCAAACCAGACTTTTGACAGATATTAAACATAATGGTAGAATTTGTCCTGAGGCGCTTAGGGTAGTTTGAAAGCTAATTATCCAACCTAAGGTTGTACGAAATTTGATTTGATGTAAGGAAGCTACTGCTATAAGGAAGGCTATGATTACTCACCTTGCCCCGGACCCTCACTTAAACTTTACATATGAAGAATACTTGAGTATCTACAATTGTGAGACTCTGCTGGATTGTGGCAAGTTAAAAAACACAGTATTGAGTGAAACAGGAAGCTGATCAGGATGCTACAGTGGTGCGGTAGTTTGGACTGTCGCCTCACAGCAAGAAGGTGATGGTTGCCTGCATGGGTTTCCTCCAGATGTTCCGGGTTTCTTCCACAGTCCAAAGATATGTGGGTCAACTGGCTGCTCTAAATTGCCCATAGGTGTGAGTGTGAATGAGTGTTCATCTCTGTGTAGCTCTTGGCAACCTGCCCAGGGTGAACCCCACCTCCCACCCAAAGTCAGCTTGGATTGACCCTGATGGACAATGGCATAGATAATGGATGAAGCTGATCAAGCAGTGAACAGTTGGTCACTAGGATGGAGGTTCGGAGTCCCATTAACCCTTTGGTGACTGACCCCTTGAACATGGTTCCTCCAGGAACGATGACATTTCAGTCGTCAAGACAACGGAAAAACTAAAATACAACAGCATTTTGTTTTGTGCACAAGAGCATTGTGACGTATCTTTCTGTTTTTGTATTTTAGTTCTTCTGTTGTCTTGACAACTGAAAAGTCATAGTTCCTGGAGGAACCATTTTCAAGGGGTCAGTCACCAAAGGGTTAAACCAATATTATTTGACTGTGGACCTGATAACTGATACTCTGGACTCAGTACCCAAAGGACCACAGCTAGTTTAGCAGTTTGGATCATCTCTGACCTCCAATGAAATTGTTCTTGGCTGTGATTGACAGATTGATCTTATTAGATAATAAGGCTAAATGAGCACAAGTATGGATATAGCTATGGGTTAAAGTGAGCCCAATCTGGAATCCACAATAACTTTGGAAACCAAGTTCACAGAAACTTTAAACATCCCTCTTGTGCCAGGGCTTCCCAGGCAGTCTCCTGTCCCAGTACTAACCAGGCCATTAAGGCACATTGGTCGGCACTGCTGTCTATTTCTATAGCCCTCAGCCTCTCACATAGCTAGGGTTACAATGCGAGACTAACTGCGCCAGTTTGATTCCCTACTCACATCTGTATTGCAGCGTCTTGCCAGATGGCCATAGATCATCATTTTTATGACGATCTTTGGTATGACCCGACCATGAGTATAGAACTCACAATCTCCCAGTCAAGAGATGGACATGCTAACCACTAAGCTAATTCGCAATATGTTCATGATATATGGACCTGGAATTATGTCCTGATCGTGTCCTAATTTGTTTATCAGATTATGTGTAAATGTAGCTAGCTTGTTGACTTGGTGTATCTAACTAGTTTAGCTAGCTAGGTAGCTATACGATGGTATAATAGTCCAAACAAGAATGTAGAGTACACATAGCATTGTTGTGGGAAAAACAAGCCAAAATCATTATGGGTACTTCCCTGGTGCCTAAATATGATGGTTCCATGCAGTTGTGAAATGATTATGCTGTATATGAACGAATGAAAATGTGGCGATCTATTTCTGTCTTGTTGGACCGAGTGCTAGCTTTGAGCTAGCATTGCTAGGGATGCTTTAAAGCTTTAAGATGTTTCAGTATCAATAAACCTACAAAAATCTGATGATTCAGACTTTACAAAAAATCTTTAGAGGCAAAGTGTCAACACTGTCAGACCTGGTTGTAGAAATGTTCTTTTTTTTTCCTAGAATCAGTACAAATGACTGTGTACTCATGAATGTACTGATGGACACTTTGTCAACAAAGAAAGCACATTTAACCAGTAAATCATTGGCATTTTGTATAAAGGCATTCCATTTTCCACATGAATAAAAACCAAGCGGCGGAAATATTACACGGCTGAACAACTGCCGCTCCCCACAGCACCGTCTTCTGCGTTGAAGAGAGGATGATGAGGATGGAGGCGACAGCTGCATGTTTCCACTACAGTGTTTGTGAAACACTTTACACATGAAATCACAGCGACGCCGACAGCAAATCAACAGCTGGGAAAACACGCATTAGCGATCACTGCTTGAAGGAAACCAAGAGGCGTGCAGTATTTGGTTTATTCCACCTTAGAGAAAACAAACAGAAGGCAACAGTTGTTGAGATTTAGAGCCCTCGCAAAGAAACATAAATCATTGTTATTTCTACTATTCAACTCAAAGTAAATAGTGTGTACTATGCTAATAAACAGCAGATTGGTACAACGTTGAGCTAATTAAATGATTTGCCAGGATTTGGTCAGCCAATTATTTCAGAAAAGTCTTGATAATAATTCTCAGGAAGTATAAACACAAAGACATCTGGCTCAACAGAAGTACAACAAAGGTAAATTAGCAGAAGTATATACTGTACTTCCTGCTAAATCGCTTCCCATGAAACAAAAATAACGAATCGCAATGGACTTTCCTGGTGCCCCATCTGAGCAGCACTTTGTACCAGGCAGAGATGAAGCATCTTCAGGACAGAGTTCGCTGTAACTTGAGAAACTTTTGCCAAACCACAACATTAAATATTGGAATATTGAGTTTTGCTGCCAGTCGAAGAACATCTCAAAACCTCCTTCGTCTGTTGTCCAACAGGAGTCTGCTTTTGCTTTTATTTGTAGTGTCTCTGCCAGAAGGGTCTTAGATTTATTGACTTTCATTCATGTCTTCCAGGTTTCCTCTTGTGTGTTGATTTATTTGTGTTCACGACACAGCGTGTGTGCGTTTGTGTGTACGTGTGTGTGCATGTTGACCAAGATCCAAACGGCGCCTAGTGTTGTGTCCTGCTAGTAGAAGAAAGCTGATGAGGCAGCCAACTGTAGGCTAAAAAAAGAACAGATGCGAATGGAAAATTCACCACCATGTCTATTGGATCAATCCGAATTTCTAACATGGTAGCAGAAGAAAAACACAACATACACAAATACACCGATCAGCCATAAAATAAAATTAAAACCACTGACAGGTGAAGTGAAGAACATTGATTATCTCATTACAGTGGCACCTGACAAGGGATGGGATATAGTAGGCAGCAGGAGAACAGTCAGTTCTTGAAGTTGATGTGTTGGAAGCAGGAAAAATGACCAAGCGTAAGGATCTGAGCGACTTTGGCAAGGGCCAAATTGTGATGGCGAGATGACTGGGTCTGAGCATCTCCAAAATGGCACATCTTGTGGGGTGTTCCTGGTATGCAGTGGTTAGTACCTACCAAAAGTGGTCCAAGGAAGGGCAACCGGTGAACCAGTGACAGGGTCATGGGTGTCGAAGGCTCATTGATTCAAATGGGGCGTGAAGGCTAGCCCATATGGCCCAATCCCACTGCTGAAAAACCTTTCTGTTTTAGCCAGCATGGACTTTTTCAGCAGTTTGTGCTACAGGAGCCCTTCTGTGGGATTGGACCACATGGGCTAGCCTTCATGTCTCATGTGACTCAATGAGCCTTTGACACCCATGACCCTGTCGCCAGTTCACTGGTTGCCCTTCCTTGGACCAATTTTGGTAGGTACTAACCACTGCATACCAGGAACACCCCATAAGATGTGCCATTTTGGAGATGCTCAGATCCAGTCATCTCGCCATCACAATTTGGCCCTTGTCAAAGTCGCTCAGATCCTCACGCTTGCCCATTTTTCTTTCTTCCAACACATCAACTTCAAGAACTGACTGTTCTCTTGCTGCCTAACCACTGACAGATCCCACCCCTTGTCAGGTGCCATTGTAACAATATCCATCCATTCCATTATCCGTAACCACTTATCCTGTGCAGGGTCGTGAGCAAGCTGGAGCCTATCCCAGCTGACTATGGGTGAGAGGCAGGGTATACCCTGGACAAGTCACCAGGTCATCACAGGGCTGATACATAGAGACAAACAACCATTCACACACATTCACACCTATGGTCAATTTAGAGCCACCAGTTAGCCTAACCTGCATGTCTTTGGACTGTGGGGGAAACCGGAGCACCCGGAAGAAACCCACGCAGACATGGGAAGAACATGCAAACTCCACACAGAAAGGCCCCCATCAGCCACTGGGCTCAAACCCAGAACCTACTTGCTGTGAGACAACAGTGCTAACCACTACACCACTGTGCTGCCCCATTGTAACAATATAGTCAATGTAATTCACTTCACCTGTCAGTGTTTTTCATTTTATGGCTGATCGGTGTACACACACACACACACACACACACACACACACACACACACACACCACTCTCCTCTGGCCTGTCAGTCATTACAGCAGCCATGTTGATGCTTCTAAGCATTGTCTGTCTTCTTGGTTAATAAAAGGTCAACTCCGCTCGCGTAAAAGTGGAGACAAACATTACATGCTTCAGCGGAGACACCTGCCACAGCCCAGAGGTGTTTATTCTTTTACACACACACACAGCATTTTTATTAGTGTAAAGTGCTAAAGCGGATAATCAGAATGGCGTTGTTGCTGTAGAAGTAAAATATTACAATAAAGAACAGGTATCACATATATATATATACACACACACACACTCAAAACTCTCTTTTTGTTTCTTTATTTCCCCCAGAGTACCAGTAGTCCCTGTTTTGAGCAGTTATTAAGGAAACTTTGGTATTGGACCATAAAGGTCTATATCCTCATATCTCATACTGACAAGGACAAAACAACAAGCCTGAAGCAGATCCAGAACCTGACCTTCACTGCACCGTGTGTGTGTATGTGTGTCTGTGTGTGTGTGTCTGTGAGTGTGTGTGTGTGTGTGTGTTATGACAGGGTTCGTAGTTCCAATGTGATGTCATAAGGAGAGAAAAGACCACAGGTCCATGCTTTAGGGGATAACATGAAATCAATGAGAGAGAGAGAGAGAGAGAGAGAGAGAGAGAGAGAGAGAGAGAGAGAGAGGTCAGTAGTGTGTAAATCTGTCCTATTGACAGAATCAGTACACACACACACACACACACACACACACACAACTTGTGTGAATGAGTCTACTTAAGAGTGTGCACTCATTCTGTCACTGAGAAAGATTTACACACTCATCTACTGACCACTCTCACTCGTTCTTTCTTTTTTTTATCAGACGATTTTAGGGTGGTGTGTGTGTGTGTGTGTGTGTGTGTTAAGTTTTGCATGGCTACTCATCGTTTTTAATTATTAGCCTACTAACTACTCGACTACTCGTCTTTTTTCCAGAGTTGAAGTGAATGCTGGTTCCCCATGTGAACACGTTGTCTCAAAGCCATTGTTGACAGTTACAGCTCTGAAACATCTCCAGTCAGAGTCCGTTCACTTTTTGGAGCATCATGGTTTAATTTTTTTTCTCATCATGAATCTGAAAGGTTGTGAGGTTAAAGCCCGGGATCTTGGGCTCTTGATGAGATGAGATTCTCCTGTAGTACAGTAGCCTGATGATGTATAACGCCTTTAGGACTGTTCACAGAGAAACAGCCTTATATGTACACAATGCTCCCACCACCGTGCTTCATGTTCATACACATAGAACCTTTCATTTCATCTTTTGCTCCTAAAGAGATCTGATTTGACTAAATGCTTGCGTGCATCTCTGTTCCCTTCGGTTCAGAGCGTATGGCTCTCTGCTGCTTTTAGGTCATCCTGCAACTCTTTTCTCTGATCTTCATTATCATTCCGGTGTGGAATCGTATCTCCAGGGACCATTAGCTTTGGTTCCATATGATCAAACCGATTGTACACACAGGGATGTTTGAGATCTTTGCGACGACGGTGCTGTAGCTTTTTCCATTTGATTGTTTAATAACGTTGTGCCTCAGAACTTCAGGAAGCTCCTCCTACATCTTCAGCATAATTGCAAGTTTTCATACTTCCCAACCAACAGCAACGTCTTTGAAGATGACAATTATATATATATATATATTTTTTTTTTTTTTTGATTAACATCAATGTGTTAACATTCCATTAAAACAAAAAAAAAATCCACAATCTTTTTTCTCAGCGTGGAATCGACTTCATCAAGCATGACGTCTTTTCTAACTAACTGAATACATCCAGTTGCTTTCATTCTTTATCATCTCCCTCACTATCTGACGTCCTTACAGTGCTGATGTATTAGGTTGCTTGTGTGTGTGTGTGTGTGTGTGTGTGTGTGTGTGTGTGTGTGTGTGTGTGTGTGTGTGTGTGTGTGTGTGCGCGCGCGAGAGAGAGAGAGAGATTTACACGCTGGGTCTCTGTGCCCTTCACTGGCACTATTATGTTTTATGATGTACATGTGAAAAACGTATTATCAGTTAGGTCATGTGCTCAACAGTGAAT